>NC_063064.1:18340188-18350188 GCF_018812025.1 Megalobrama amblycephala
CACAATTACCACTTTCAAGGCACAGAAAGGTAATAAAGACATCGTTAAAATAGTCCATGTGACTACAGTGGTTCAACCTTAATTTTATGAAGCAAAGAGAATATTTTTGTGCGGGAAAAAAAAAAAATTCTTCTCTTCAGCCTCCGACGTTGTACACGTGAGCACCACGACGCATGCGTGTGATGCTGATGCAGGAGTCAGCTAACCCGGAAGTGCTGCACTGTGTTTACAATGTGAAAAGCTTTACAGACTGACATGGAAGAGAAGAAATTGTTGAATAAAGTCATTATTTTGGTTTGGTTTTTGCGCACAACAAGTATTCTCTTTGCTTCATAAAATTAAGGTTGAACCACTGTAGTCACATGGACTACTTTAACAATGTCTTTAGTACCTTTCTGTGCCTTGAAAGTGGTAATTGCGTTGCTGTCAATAGAGATCAGAAAGCTCTCGGATTTCATCAAGAATATCTTAATTTGTGTTCCGAAGAGGAACAAATGTCTTACATGTTTGGAATGACATGAAGTAATGACAGAATTTAATTTTTGGGTGAATTAACCCTTTAAGCTGCAGGTTTGCAGAATTGCAGGAAAGTGGAGTAAATGGTATATTTTACATTTTGTATTTATTTTTATTACATTTATTATTATGTTGAATATACACTACTGTTCAAAAGTTTGGGATCAGTAAGATTTTTAATGTCTTTAAAAGAAGTTTCATCTGCTCACCAAGGCTGCATTTATTTAATTAAAAATACAGTAAAATCAGTAATATTGTGAAATATTATTACAATTTAAAATAACTGTTTTCTATTTGAAAATATATGAAAATGTAATTTATTCTTGTGTTGGCAAAGCTGAATTTTCAGCATCATTACTCCAGTCTTCAGTGTCACATGATCCTTCAGAAATTATTCTAATATGATGATTTGCTGCTCAAGAAACATTTATTGTGTACAGATGTACAAAATATTTGTGTACAATTTTTTTTCAGGATTCTTTGATGAATAGAAAGTTCAAATATAGTTAAATGTACAAAAAAAAAAAAAACATTTTAAATGTCTTTACTGTCACTTTTGATTGATTTAATGCATCCTTGCTGAAAAAAATATTAATTTCTTTAAATTCTTCTCAAAAAAAATAAAAATAAAAATTCTTACTGACCCCAAACTTTTGAACGGTATAAAATGTATAATGTTACAAAAGATTTGTATTTCAGATAAATGCTGTTCTTTTGAACTTTCTATTCATCAAGGAATCCTGAAAAAAAAGCATACAACTGTTTTTAACATTGATAATAATAATAAATGTTTCATGAAAATTCAGCTTTTCCAACACAGAAATAAATTACATTTTATATTATATTCCAATAGAAAACAGTTATTTTAAACTGTAATAATATTTCACAATATTACTGTTTTTACTGTATTTTTAATTAAATAAATGCAATCTTGGTGAGCAGACAAAACTTTTAAAAATATTAAAAATCTTACCGATCCCAAACTTTTGAACGGTAGTGTATGTCTTTAAAAAAAAGATGCCGCAGAGCATGACATCATTTCCTGACTATTGTAGTGTACAAAAAAATTTGTTCAAAGTATTTGTATGCATGGGTTGATCAATGTTTTGATTTGATTGGAAGATTCATGTTAGTTTTATTTCCATTTTGGAGTTTGAAAATTTGGGGTTCCATTGACTTCCAAAATTTGGACAAAAACAGCTAAAACATTCTTCAAAATATCTTCTTTTGTGTTTCACAAAATAAATAAGCCATATGAAATCAGAATGACATGAGTGTGAGTAAATTACATCAGAAGTTTAATTTTGGCTAAACTACCTGAATGAATGAATGAATGAGGTATTTATATAGCGCATTTCCTGTGTACGAATATACACCCAAAGAGCTTATCTATTTAAGATATACGATGCGTCCAAAATCACACACTGAGTAGGTACTACATCAGTTGCGTCGCTTAACCTCCATTCATAAATCCCCTCCCGTGGCCTCATGGGATAGTAAAGTGTCCATCGAATGCGCATTTTGGAATCTCACCGGAAGTAGTAGGTCATCTGGGTAATTTTCACCAACTGTTTTTCGAATACTATGTATTCAGAAATACTATATAGTAGAGAAGTATTCGATTTCAGACTCAGCAATTGAGTTCAGGCATTCTCTGGGAATCGATCCCATGACCTTGACGTTGTTAGCGCTATGCTTTACTCTCTGAGCTACTAGAAATACTAAGGATGCTATTGTTGCTGTTGGTTGTAACCATGGCAATGTGCACCATGCTCACTGGCTGCATGCTAAAACACAAAAGTCCTATTCATTGAAAATGCATTGTGAAACATTTGCAAAATGTCTAAATAAATGCCTATTGCTACGCCACATTTATCAAAGCACATACTAAAAGACCATTTCTGAAGAACAGCGAGGCGATGACATTTTTACGAGAGAGGAAAATTCAAATATAGAGTGTATATGGTTTAAGGGTCTCTATGCCTCATTACTATACATGCACATTATGACCTATTCATTGGCTTGAACGCCGTAAGCTCCTGGGCGGCGCTGTTCAGATCTCACTTGCCGAGCTCAGCAAGCGAGGTGTGAATAAGGTCTCCACTGTTTCTGTGTTCTTACATGACCACGCCAGCGAGAGGGCACTTTCTCAGAGCCCAGCTTTAAAGTAAACACAATTTGTATGTGTCTCAAAGCTTAACAGCCATAGTTTGTAATTCCTAATGACCGAAATGTGCACGCTACTCAGCGTAATGCTAAAAAGCAGGCGTTATTGCGTCATTGTACAAACAGCACCAAAACACGTGTCGTCTTCGCCTCCGCTTTCGATCAGTTATTGTGCGAGTCACATATTATGCCGTCATATTCATCTTGACCTATTCCGTCCACCGCAGCAGTTTCCCTGCAGTAAGTCAACAAAAAATATGTTTTGACATAGCATGAGTGAGGAGGAATCATTCTGGAAAATGAAAAAAGAGGGAGGTCTAAAATTCATTAAAGGAAAAAGTACTTCATTTCCCAGTCTTAATGAAACCCTATCAAAAGTAATACTTCTCCATGTAAGTGCTGAGACTTTCCTAAAGTGCAGCAAATGACTTCTCAAAGACATCAGACTAATGGGAGAAGGCATTAGAGCACGTAAACAAGGACATCATTCCAGCTGTTCGGCTGCCAATTTGATGTTCCTTTTTTAGCCGTGACCCCCTTCCTGCCATTCCCAACCCTTCCATTTATCCTATGAGCACAGTTTGCAGGAAATGTCAACCCCCTGTGATTGATTTGAGATGGGCGATTCCCTGACTTCATGGTAGTATAAAGCAAGACAGCTGTTGGAAGAAATCAAATTCCAGCAGGAGCTGGAAAGACTTATTTTTTCCATCTCTTTAACTGAGCTATTGGCTCTGACCAGACGAGTAAATAAAAAACACGGCCGCAATGTGGCAGGAGGTGACCGAAGCGCTCATTATATAGCAATTATTGCACAAAAAATCTTTCCTCTCAAAATCCAACTTGAAAGTCAATCCCACTTTTTAAAGACTTTTCAGAAGACATGACAAGCAGTGAGGATATGCTTTTCTCTGGACCCACTTGTCTAGATTTTCTGTAACATGTTCAAGACGTGCACACGGGATATAGCAGAAGGATCTGACCCAGTGTTCTTGTTTATGCCTTTCAGGGGGATCCTTGAATGCTGTTGTTTTACAGTCAGGCTTCAGGAACATCTTATACTATGGGGTGTTTTGAAGTAATGCGCTTTATGTATTCTAAAATCAATATTTCTAAGATTTTTCTTCCCAAAAGACTCAAACGGGAGGCTGTTATACAACTTCTTACATTCAAAACGGGAAAAAAACTGTTTATTTGACTGTTTATAATAGAAATTTGATTACATCAACTGAAATGACATCAATCTTTGATCTAAGACTGAGTAAGAAATACATTCTACAAACATTTGCTTATGTTTTCTCATTTCTCATTTGGAAGCTGGTCTGTAAAGACCATAGCTATGGATGTTGACTTTGCAGTCCGAACATTACACAGCTGGTCAATCACACTTCTGATCTATTATATACAGATAATTATCAAATTACATAATTTTGGCTGGTCAATCACACTTGAGTCCCTCAGTTGTCCTCAGTGTGAAAAGGTGGATCTGAGAATCATACAGTCACTGCTGGAAAGGGTTCAAACTGAAGAATCTGCAGGACCTGGAGGATTTTTCTGAAGAACAGAGCTCAGTTTAACTGCTCAGGACAAACAAGGCACTTATGAACAACATCACAAAACAAAAAAATGGTCATAGATCATCCAGGTAACCACACAGTATTAAGAATCAAGGGTTCACAAACTTTTGAGCGGGTTGTTTTTATAAATTCAGCTATTTTCTAATTTTTTTTTTTTTTGTCTTGTTGACCATATGTGAACATTTTTTATGTAAAATATCTTACTCAGGACAGTACTAAATAAAAAATAATGCATATTGTATGATCTCTCTTATTTTGATAAAATTATTCACATTTTCACAGATTCTGCAAGGGGTTCACAAGCTACTTTTTTTTATATATATATATATATATATATATATATATATTTCTATGGGGTTTTATAATTTGGTTTTTCAATTTATGAGTAAAATAAAGCCTGTGGTAAACATAACTTGACGATACTTTGCAAACCGTAAACTGCATAAACTGTTTTATCAAGTATCAGAAACATATGTTTTCAAAAATAAACATAGGCTAAATGCTTCAAAATTTGCGTTTTGGTATGGATGTGTACATTTTACATTGTAGAACAAAACATACTCGTTTGTTTTACTCATAAATTGAAAATCCCATTCTAAAACCCTATGAAAGTCTTTAGGGAACCAGGGGCGAATTAGGGTGCGTTCACACTTGTCATGTTTGGTTCGATTAAAACGAACCCTGGTGCGATTGCTCTGTTAGTGCGGTTCATTTGAACGTGTGGACGCTGCCATCCGAACCCTGGTGCGCACCAAACAAGCGGACCGAGACCGCTGAAAAGATGGGTCTCGGTCCGCTTCCAAACGAACTCTGGTGCGGTTCGTATGATATATGAACGCAACACGGACCAAAGACATGTAAACGAACCAAAAACAGGAAGTAGAGACCCTAAAAAGGACAGAATCCTCACGCATGTCGGTTTTTCTTGTCATAGTCGCGAGTTTGCCCATCACAGGCATCAGACGCGCGTCTCCACGCAGCAGACCGTTTGTGTGTGTGACGGAGGGATTCCCGCCGCTGTTTTGACTACTTTACACATTTTATAAGCTCTCCACGAGTTCCCAACAGGCCAAAATACCATCACATGCAGGCTACGCACACACAACAAGCACATTTACCTCAGCAAACAGCATTGTTTTGGATGTTCGGTAAGTTCCGTCTCAAAATAGGCAATACGTCATAAAATCCAACCAATCAGGTTGTGAATGTATCCCTATGCCTTTAAGTTCGGTATCTTTTGGTTCGGTGATAAAATTGCCAATCTGAACGCTAATCGGACCAGGACTAAATGTTTTTTTTTTCTTCTTTGGTCCGGACCAAATGAACCAAACGAACCGAACTACAAGTGTGAACGCACCCTTAGTCTTCCGGGTTTTGAAGTTACTTTTGCGTTACTTTTTCCGACATATTTAATTATTGCAGGTTTGCTTAATATTCTGAGTTTGCATTTCACTGTTTTATTCATTTTGAGGAATGCTGAATCTGTTTTTGTGCAAGTGAGATGAGTAAATGAATGCTAGAACTACAATAACCATCATGTTTACATGGCGCACACAACACCTCTGCACTTACTCCTAATTTCTCTCAACATGGGAACAGGAGAGGTACCAGTCAATGAATAGGAAAACAAAGTAACTTAGATATTTTTGTTGCATTATTTGTTACTGAAAAAAGTAATCTGATTACGTAACTTGCTTTACTTGTAATGCGTTAGCCCCAACACTGCGTCTTATCAATCAAAAAGGTAATGGTTTGATACAACCATTTCGTTTCCAGTCAGACGTATTAAAAAACCAACGTGCCCTTCTTTCCGGATGTTGCATAAACCCAGCCAAACAGAAAGAAACTGGTGAGTCAACACTTATTGTATGCAGCATGCATCATACGGTCAGTGAGCAGACTGGACATTCATGGGAATGCGGTCTGAAGCTGAGACTAAGTGGAGTGTAACTGCTACAAGCTATATTAAGGCTTCTTAAATCAATCAATCACAGTCATATAATGACAGATGGACTCTGTACAAACACTCAAAACAATACAGTTTCACATAAGAGCCTCCAAACCAGGCTGCTCAGCACGCAGCAATGAGTGGTCTGCACCACACTTCTTTTCACTTTCATCAATTTATAGCCCGAATATATTACTTATGATTTATGTCTTTGCCTGCCTTTAAAGGTCTGGATCTCATAATATATATATATTACTTAGCTTGCCCTGTTCCTGGTTTCTCAAACCACATAAACATTTTGCAGTAAGAAATGGTCATTGAGCAAAGTGTTATTTGAGTTTTTAGCATTCTAAATAAAGTACTCAGGGACGACGGGCAGCTGAATCAGTACATGCTGTGGGTCAGTATGTAACTCTGTGGTTGCGGTCGGCAGAACGGCAGTCATTAAGAGGTTGAAATAATGTAATATTGTTTCTCCCTATTCTGCAGTTTCTTTTCAGAGATGTTATCGCACGTCTTTGAATGACTTCAGGACTTCCGGTCATTTTCGTTTAGTCAATGCTACGTAATCGTAATGGTCTGGAAAATAGTAGCAAGCCAGTCTCACTCTGTTGTTTTTTGTCACTGTTTATGTTTTAAGATGATGGATAGTTTAAGTTGGGAATAGAAAGTCTTTAACATTGTAATCACTCCTTTTTTTTTCTCTGCAATATGTGTACACAACAATCAGGGGATAAAAATGTGGGTTACAAGTCCATTGTGTTAGACATAGGAAAGTATTATAATTTTTTTTTTTTGGATCCAGATGGGCTGCATTTGTACGGAATACAATGGGGACATTGCATCATTGACCAAATTGGATTTTACTTGCATCAGAGAGAAATTTAGTCTATACTGAATATATTTTAAAATGTCATTTATTCATGTGATGGCAATGTCTTCAGTGTCACATGATCCTTCAGAAATCATTCTAATATGCTGACTGGTGCTCAAGAAACATTTCTTATACTATCATTGTTGAAAACAGTTGTGCTGCTTCATATTTTTGTGTAAAAGCTTACATTTTTTTCAGGATTCTTTCATGAATAGAATCTTTTGTAATATTATAAATGTTTTTACTGTCACTTTTGATCAATTTAATGTGTTTTGTCACTGTTTTAAGATGAAAGATGTTTTGAATAGAAAGTCTTTAACACTGCAATCAGTCTTTTTTTTTCTGGAATATGTGAACAATCAGGGGGGAAAAATGGTCCATTGTGCTAGACGTGGGAATGAAATATATAGAAATACAATATACAAAGGACACAGCATCATTGAACAAATTGGATTTCCCTAGCATCAGTGCATGTTAGTCTTTAATGCGACTGAAATACAAAAAAACCTCTTCTTATTACAGCCTGATTAACAACAAGTAGACTTGCAGTATAAATGCTAATCATAATGTAGTCAATCCTTCTTATTGAGTCACATTCAAACAGCTGTGAGATCTGGCTAATGTTAGCCAAGCCAACAGCTGACTAATTCTGTGAAATAAAATAACGTTCAAATTAATTTATATAATTTGCAAAGGCGTATTAATGTTTATGGAATTATCAGTGCAGCCAAATATTACCAATTGAAACTGCTAATGGCTAACGAAACCCTTTTACTTTCTCTCTCTCTTACACACACACACACACGTTCAGTTGTGACTGATGAATATTACTCCATCAAGCAGAATGAAACAACGCCAAGCGACTGAACCAATCAATCTGTCGGTTAGAATGATCAAGATTGTTTATATGACGCTGCAATGGACAAATACAGCCAGTAAGACACAGTTTACACCCATAAACAGCTGTTTTGCATCAGGTACGTGGTTTAGTCGGCCGTTAAGGGCGTCTTAAATGACCCCAATCAGGGAATGACAGAATATTTGCCAAAAAAAAAAAACGCTTTTGGTTATTGAAACCTCAATTTTTAACTCCTACGTTTTCCGTGAAACTTTACAGTGCACGCCGTGTTTTGCAGGAAGGATGAATGAGAGCGATTCCAAGGAAAATACCAAACAAGCTTTCAAGTGTGAGTCAAAAATGGAAAAAAGTTGTAGAGACAGCAAAGGAGATTTTTTAAAGCCCACCCAGTCCATACTCTTACATTCATCCTTTTAGGACTCATTCAGTGATGGCTAATTGGGTATTAATGTGCCAAAAAAATCTAAACGAAATAACACAGGATTTGCCAAGAAAATCTAAGAGGAACACGTCTCGAGATTCAGCATGGAGAGCCGCACTGGAGCTGGCAAGAGATTTATGACATGTTAACGCGGTCGACGACAAGGCAGTCCGCGCCAAGGCATCCCGCTGCGTGTGCATTAAGGAGCCGGGTCTCTTAAACATGCTGATCAAAATATTAATGCTAAGAGTAAACACAGGCTCTTTATCTGACAGTGATTTACATTACAAAGACCTTAATCCAAGAGCAAGCCAGTGCTTCCCTCATTAGCTGCAACCTTTACCTCACACTTCTCTGCAACGTTCACAGGTGGATGCACTACTCTGGGTGACTGTTGTGTTTATGTTATCTTTTCATAAGCTCCGCAAGAAATTTGTCAAACTGCATCATTGTTTAACTATGTGCCAGTCAAACGCAGGCGTGCCAGATGCTTGCCTCTCCCCCAACCTTGCCCTTGGCGGTTTCAGTCATACCGAATTTCAAGAGTGAAGTCGGGTCCACTGACTTGCTTTTTCACACCCTTTTTTCATTTGCTTCTGCCAGGGTCTGCCCATGGAAAGGTGTAACGGCATTCACCGAAGCTGACAGGACGACTAATCTAAAATGGACAGATGGAAAAAAGCTCTCTCAAGTAGATGCACATAAGTTATGACTGTTAAAAAAGCATAATTGCTGAATTGTTTAACATAGCATTTTCTCATAGGGGTCCAGAGTTATGGAAACTGTTAATGACATATTGTACTGAAACCGAGACCATGGAAAAGTCAGAGAAATTTGTCACCATTTCATTATGAAACATGGAGGACCTACCGCAGATGAATGTACTTTCTGAAGGGTCATTTTTATGTTTCACTAAAAGGTGTTACAGGGTTAGTTAACCCAAAAATGAAAATTCTGTCATTTATTACTCACCCTCATGGCGTTCCACACCCATAAGACCTTCGTTCATCTTCGGAACACAAATTAAGATATTCTGATGAAATCAGATGGCTCGGTGAGGCCTCCATAGACAGCAATGCCATTGAAAATCTCAAGATTCATAAAGATACTAAAAATATATTTAAAACAGTTCATCTGAGTTCAGTGGTTCTACTGTAATATTATAAAGCATTTATGCGCAAAAAAACAACAACAAAATAACGACTTTTCAAAAATATATAGTGATGGGCCGATTTCAAAACACTGCTTCGGAGCTTTACGAATCGAATCAGGGATTCGAAGCGCCAAAGTCACGTGATTTCAGCAGTTTAGCCGTTTGATAGGAGATTCAAATCACTGATTCGATTCGTAAAGCTCCAAAGCAGTTTTTTTAAATCAGCCCATCACTATTGTTGAAAAGTGGTTATTTTATTTTTTTCACGCAGAAAAAAATATTCTTGTCGCTTTATAATATTAAGGTCGAACCACTGAACTCACATGAACTGATTTAAATATGTTATTAGTACCTTTATGGATCTTGAGATTTTCAATGGCATTGCTGTCTAGGCCTCACTGAGCCATCGGATTTCATCAAAATATCTTAATCTGTGTTCCGAAGATGAAAGAAGGGTGAGGGTGAGTAATAAATGACATTATTTTC
>NC_063064.1:19906179-20041471 GCF_018812025.1 Megalobrama amblycephala
CAAACCGTTCGAGATATCAAAAATCCCCTGGCAATTTTTAATCATCAGTGTCTTGACTTCATGCTGACCGAGTTTGGTGGCGATCGGATTAATCGTCTAGGAGGAGTATATCAAATTCCAGAGCATGCGTTTTTCAAACAACCCTTAATAGCTGACTTCCTGTTGGCGTGGCGTTTAACTTAGAGCACGAAAGTTGTTCGGCCCGATGAGGTCTATATGTGTACGAGTTTCATACTAATACGTGCAAGCGTGTTAATATATGGACCAAATTTTCAGACTTTTTTCAAGGGGCGCTGTCGAGCCCCCCTGCCACGCCCGGGTACCACCCTCTCGGCGTCCTAATGGCCGCGGATTCCAATGTGTGTGCCAATTTTCAAGAGTTTTTGAGCATGTTAAGGCCCCAAAAAGCCCCGGAAGACGGAAAAAAAAAAAAAAAAAAAAATAAATATAGCTGCGAGCAGCGATGGCGGCCCAAGCCGGTGGCACCGCCACCCCGGTGGCTTCAGGGCAACTGTGCACAGCGGGCAATAGGCACTTAAAACGGTTAAACATCAAAGGACTATGTCAAATTCACTCCACATTTACTGCACTACAAGGTGCCACTATAGAGCCCCTCCTCCCTGCCCATTTTCAAAGGATTACATGTGCCAAGTTTTAACATTATTCTGATGAATTTTGAAGCAAATCAGGTAAAAATAAGAGGGTGATCTCAATGTATGCTGAAAGTGACACATTTTCTGCTTCCAGTTGGTGGCGCTATTACTTTGAATCACAATAGTCACATCCATGTGATCAGCCTTGTACAACGAAGACTAAGCCGAAGTTTCATCAAAATCAATTAATGTATGCAGAAGTTATAACACTTTGTTCCCTTTTCTTGCCATAAATTCGTTGCCTCGCCACGGCCAAACCGTTTGAGATATCCAAAATCCGTTTGCAATTAAACAACTTCAATGTGTTAGCAACAAGTTAAAAAAAGTTTGGTGTAAATTGGATAAACCCTGTAGGAGCAGTAGTATAAAATTCATAGCCTGTTTTTTCAAAAAATTAACATTCAAACCAAAATAGCTGACTTCCTGTTGGTCGGAGCTAATGAATGTAAATTAGAAAATTGTCCGGCTTGATGAGAACAATATGTGTACCGAGTTTGGTGATTGTAGGAAAAACTAACCCCCCCACTTTTGTCAAAAGGTGGCGCTACTGAGCCCCTCCACCACGCCCATTTCTATGGCTTTGTCCATGTCTACTGGTTGACAATATTGATGTGTGTGTCGAGTTTCATGCAATTGAAGCATGTTAAGAGCCTCAAAAACACTCAAGAATATTATTACAGTTTGACCTGTTGCCATGGCAACAATATTTCAAATATCAAAATCCTGTCATAGGTCTACATCTGCTGTGTATTGACATTACACTGATGAAGTTTGAAGCAAATCAGGTAAAAATAAGAGGGTGATCTCAAAACATTTCAAAAAGTGATACACTTCCTGCTGCCAGTTGGTGGCGCTATAACTTTGACTCACAATAGTCACATCCATTGATCAGACTCCTATAACGAACACACTCGTGAAGTTTCATAAAGATCAATATATGTATGCAGACGTTATAACACATTTCCTGTTTCCTTTTTCTCGCCATAAATTCGTTGCCTCGCCACGGCCAAAACCGTTCGAGATATCAAAAATCCCCTGGCAATTTTTAATCATCAGTGTCTTGACTTCATGCTGACCGAGTTTGGTGGCGATCGGATTAATCGTCTAGGAGGAGTATATCAAATTCCAGAGCATGCGTTTTTCAAACAACCCTTAATAGCTGACTTCCTGTTGGCGTGGTGTTTAACTTAGAGCACGAAAGTTGTTCGGCCCGATGAGGTCTATATGTGTACTGAGTTTCATACTAATACGTGCAAGCGTGTTAATATATGGACCAAATTTTCAGACTTTTTTCAAGGGGGCGCTGTCGAGCCCCCCTGCCACGCCCGGGTACCAGCCTCTCCGGCGTCCTAATGGCCGCGGATTCCAATGTGTGTGCCAATTTTCAAGAGTTTTTGAGCATGTTAAGGCCCCCAAAAAGCCCCGGAAGACGGAAAAAAAAAAAAAAAAAAAAAAAAAAAAAAAAAAATAATAAATAAATATAGCTGCGAGCAGCGATGGCGGGCCCAAGCCCGGTGGCACCGCCACCCCGGTGGCTTCAGGGCAACTGTGCACAGCGGGCAATAGGCACTTAAAACGGTTAAACATCAAAGGACTATGTCAAATTCACTCCACATTTACTGCACTACAAGGTGCCACTATAGAGCCCCTCCTCCCTGCCCATTTTCAAAGGATTACATGTGCCAAGTTTTAACATTATTCTGATGAATTTTGAAGCAAATCAGGTAAAAATAAGAGGGTGATCTCAATGTATGCTGAAAGTGACACATTTTCTGCTTCCAGTTGGTGGCGCTATTACTTTGAATCACAATAGTCACATCCATGTGATCAGCCTTGTACAACGAAGACTAAGCCGAAGTTTCATCAAAATCAATTAATGTATGCAGAAGTTATAACACTTTGTTTCCCTTTTCTTGCCATAAATTCGTTGCCTCGCCACGGCCAAACCGTTTGAGATATCCAAAATCCGTTTGCAATTAAACAACTTCAATGTGTTAGCAACAAGTTAAAAAAAGTTTGGTGTAAATTGGATAAACCCTGTAGGAGCAGTAGTATAAAATTCATAGCCTGTTTTTTCAAAAAATTAACATTCAAACCAAAATAGCTGACTTCCTGTTGGTCGGAGCTAATGAATGTAAATTAGAAAATTGTCCGGCTTGATGAGAACAATATGTGTACCGAGTTTGGTGATTGTAGGAAAAACTAACCCCCCCACTTTTGTCAAAAGGTGGCGCTACTGAGCCCCTCCACCACGCCCATTTCTATGGCTTTGTCCATGTCTACTGGTTGACAATATTGATGTGTGTGTCGAGTTTCATGCAATTTGAAGCATGTTAAGAGCCTCAAAAACACTCAAGAATATTATTACAGTTTGACCTGTTGCCATGGCAACAATATTTCAAATATCAAAAATCCTGTCATAGGTCTACATCTGCTGTGTATTGACATTACACTGATGAAGTTTGAAGCAAATCAGGTAAAAATAAGAGGGTGATCTCAAAACATTTCAAAAAGTGATACACTTCCTGCTGCCAGTTGGTGGCGCTATAACTTGACTCACAATAGTCACATCCATGTGATCAGACTCCTATAACGAACACACTCGTGAAGTTTCATAAAGATCAATATATGTATGCAGACGTTATAACACATTTCCTGTTTCCTTTTTCTCGCCATAAATTCGTTGCCTCGCCACGGCCAAACCGTTCGAGATATCAAAAATCCCCTGGCAATTTTTAATCATCAGTGTCTTGACTTCATGCTGACCGAGTTTGGTGGCGATCGGATTAATCGTCTAGGAGGAGTATATCAAATTCCAGAGCATGCGTTTTTCAAACAACCCTTAATAGCTGACTTCCTGTTGGCGTGGTGTTTAACTTAGAGCACGAAAGTTGTTCGGCCCGATGAGGTCTATATGTGTACTGAGTTTCATACTAATACGTGCAAGCGTGTTTAATATATGGACCAAATTTTCAGACTTTTTTCAAGGGGGCGCTGTCGAGCCCCCCTGCCACGCCCGGGTACCAGCCTCTCCGGCGTCCTAATGGCCGCGGATTCCAATGTGTGTGCCAATTTTCAAGAGTTTTTGAGCATGTTAAGGCCCCCAAAAAGCCCCGGAAGACGGAAAAAAAAAAAAAAAAAAAAAAAAAAAAAAAAAAAAAAAAAAAAAGGCCCTAATAATAATCCTTAGAAGAACAAGAGGGCCCTGCGCGAATTTTCGCTTGGGCCCTAATAATCCTTAGAAAAACAAGAGGGCCCTGCGCGAATTTTCGCTTGGGCCCTAATGAAAAATGATCCCCTTTAAAGTACCAATTCTTCAGCTATATGCATTCACACAGACATCTTAGGATGTTGCACCATATGTCACACCGTTTTTGAGCATCCTGCCATGAGCATTGCATTTTTGGGGGGTTTTGCACATCCTAATAAAACCTGGCATGTCAAGCAAACGTCCAATGTACTGCAAGAGCATTTCTGCTCACATTTTGGGACAAGTTTAAAAGACATAATTGACTAATTGACAAATGAATATGACTTATAACATTCCTTGAATTGGTTATTATAAGTGAAAACTGAAAGCATCAAAGTCTAATAATGGAGAATCTAGAAGAAAAGACTGTCTTGACTCTGACCTGCTGTCGGCTCCGCAGCACCTGTGCGAGGTGTTTCCCTACCTCCGCTGAGCGACTCAGGCACACTCCCCAGGGGTTGTCGATCACACTGGCCACAGCCAGCAGAGAGGCAGGCCATGTCAGAGCGGTTACTATGCCTAAGCATGGATAAGACAATCAGAAATGTGTTCATTCTGGACACCGTAAAGCAATGTGTGACAAATCATTCTTTCATGATGCTACAGTAAATTAAGCAATTAGAGGCATTTTCCATTAACAGGGAATAACATTTAATTTGTTGACTGTCAACCTCAGGAGGACGAACAAAATATTATACAAGCTGTTTTATTTCATATTAATTTTTATCGATTTTTGCAAGGCTGATAGGTCCTTTACATGCAATCTGCATGCACCGCATGGCACAAGCTGACTGGCCTATGCTGATCCTGCAGTGCTCAACATTTAAATAGCCTGGTTCATGCCTGCAGTTCCTCTGAACCCCTCCACCTCCCCAGCTCCACCTGCCTAGATCTGCTACAGAAGTTGTGTATGTCTTTTTATGCAGCAGCAGCATATCTTACATGCTCACAGCAACAAGTCTATGTATCTATTAGCAGTAGCAAGTCCATACAGCGTAGCAGATCCAGACCAAATTAGGGCTGCAACAAACGATTATTTTGATAATCGATTAATCTATCGATTATTAGGTCGATTAATCGACTAATCATCGATTATTGCACTGGTTAATCAGTAGGCTTTGTTCGATTATTCTACTTTAGCAATTAGTTAAAATATTGAGTTATACTGTACTTTAACTAGTAAATAAAACAAGGAAATCACTTCAGCTTTTAAAAGTGTATTTTTAATAATTTTCAAGCCAACTGAATAGACCAATATCCTTCAGGTTAAAAAAATATAATGTAATTATGTGGGTTTTTTTTGAAAAATGAAACAACAACATACATACACACATATTATATATCATATTATATATATATATATATATATATATATATATATATATATATATATATATATATATATATATATATATATATATATATATATATATATACAGTACAGTCCAAAAGTTTGGAACCACTAAGATTTTTAATGTTTTTAAAAGAAGTTTCGTCTGCTCACCAAGGCTACATTTATTTAATTAAAAATACAGTAAAAACAGTAATATTGTGAAATATTATTACAATTTAAAATAACTGTTTTCTATTTGAATATATTTCACAAAGTAATTTATTCCTGTGATGGCAAAGCTGAATTTTCAGCATCATTACTCCAGTCTTCAGTGTCACATGATCCTTCAGAAATCATTCTAATATGCTGATCTGCTGCTCAAGAAACATTTAATGTGTACAATTGTACAAAATATTTGTGTACAATATTTTTTTTCAGGATTATTTGATGAATAGAAAGTTCAAAAGAACAGTGTTTATCTGAAATCTAATCTTTTATAACATTATAAATGTCTTTACTGCCACTTTTGATTGATTTAATGCATCCTTGCTGAATAAAAGTATTCATTTAATTTCTTTTCAAAAAAATAAAAATAAAAATTCTTACTGACCCCAAACTTTTGAACGGTAGTGTATAATGCTACAGAAGCTTTGTATTTCAGATAAATGCTGTTCTTTTGAGCTTTCTATTTATCAAGGAATCCTGAAAAAAAAAGTACACAACTGTTTTCAACATTGAAAATAATCATAAATGTTTATTGAGCAGCAAATCAGCATATTAGAATGATTTCTGAAGGATCATGTGACACTGAAGACTGGAGTAACGATGCTGAAAATTCAGCTTTGCATCACAGGAATAATTACTTCGTCAAATATATTTAAATAGTACACAGTTATTTTAAATTGTAATAATATTTCACAATATTACAGTTTTTTACTGTATTTTTAATTAAATAAATGTAGCCTTGGTGAGCAGACGAAACTTCTTTTAAAAACATTAAAAATCTTAGTGGTTCCAAACTTTTGGACTGTACTGTATATATATATATATATATATATATATATATATATATATATATATATATATATACATATATATATATATATATATATATATATATATATATATACATACATACACACACACACAAACTATCGAGTTTATGGTCATTGAATGGCTTTCCTGAGGTAAATGTTACATTTGTGTGATATATTTGTTTGCAAGTTTTATTGACTTCTTTCTGCGGTTAAAACTCCGATTAAGTGATTACAATAGAGATGGATTAATTTCAGTAAGTACTTTTTGATGTTCATTCATGTTTATTTCACGCTGTAATAGAGAGGAATAGGTTCACATGCCGCTTGAACCGAGGTGTTACAGCGATCTGCCACACAACGTTAAACAGCGTCGCCACCAGTGTTGGGGAAAGTTACTTTTAAAAGTAATGCATTACAATATTGCGTTACTCCCTAAAAAAGTAACTAATTGCGTTACTTCGTTACTTTTTATGAAAAGTAATGCGTTACATTACTTTTGCGTTACTTTTTCTCACTGGGGCTGGGCTTGTTTGTTTTTTAATAACAACAAAAAAGTCCTATTTTTGGCAAAAAGGCCCTTTCACACCAAAAGTGAAATGAAGAAGCCTCAAGCTGAAGGAAAAGCATATTTACACCTGTACAGTAGAGGGCGTAGCTCAAACAAACCTTTCTAATCTAAAGTATTTTTGCTTATTAGTATGGTTGAATTAGGTATATTGAAGATCAGCAGCAAAGACATTGGTTAATAATTGAGATTAAATACATAAAGTATATTTGTGTAATTTAATATAGTTAATTATTACAGGTTTGCAAAAATTCTGAGATTGCATTTCACTGTTTTTATTCATTTTGAGGAATACTGAATGTTTTCGTGCAAGTGAGATAAGTAAATGCATGTTCACATTTAGTCTAAAACTACAATAACCCTCATGTTCACACAGTGCACACAACACCCTCTGCACTTTATTTCTCTCAGCATGGGGACAGGAGAGCTGTCAGTCAATAAATGTGAAAAAGTAACTTGCATTACTTATTTGAAAAAGTAACTTAGATATTTTGTTGTAAATTGAAAAAGTAATGCGTTACTTTACTAGTTACTTGAAAAAGTAATCTGATTACGTAACTCAAGTTACTTGTAATGCGTTACCCCCAACACTGGTCACCACCACAAGTATTGTTTGAATTCCGTAGTAATATTGACTGAATTTAAAAGCTTAGACTTAGTTTTATATCAAAAGTAACCTGATCTGTCGGTGCGTTGTCTGTGTCCTCTGCTCTGCGATGCATCTTTCACTGTGTGAGAAAATGAACGTGTGGCGTGAGAACAGTGAGTCTGAATGAGAGTTGGTGGCCCTGCATGACAGTATTCTGTAGTTCTGCTAAACGTTATGTTTGTTATGTTTATATGTTATGTTAATCTCCCACATTTCACGAGTTCGACTTCGTTTGCACTATGCTCTCCAAAGCGCTGACTTCTTTTATTGGATTGGATCCGGGAGGGCTGCATTACAGTATTGCGCTACAGCGCCCCACTGGTTACACCGCGTTATTGCAGGCCCTTCAAATATGAGATCAAGAGACTATTCGACAACAAAAATATTTGTCGACAATTTTTTATTGTCGACGTTGTCGATAATGTCGACTAATCGTTTCAGCCCTAGACCAAATACATTAACTTTGCCATATTCAATAACATGCTAAATGTATTCTGAGAGTTGTCATGATTGAAATAACTTTACTGTCACTCTTCATTAATTTAATGCATCTGTGTGATATAAATATATTACTTTCTTTATATATATATATATTTATATATATAAATAAAGTAATATATATATTTTAGGGCTGTCAAAATAACGCGTTAATTTCGATTAATTAATCTGAGAAAAAATAACGCGTTAAAAAAAATAACGCAGATTAATCCATTCCGTATTGACCTTTTAACCTGAAGCCATTCTCGTGCGCGCGAGCTCTCTCTGTCTTCAAAGTAAGCACCGTCTTTGCACTCTCTCTACCTCACACATAATAATCTAAATCAACTGACACAATGCTAAAAGTTCGTAAGACCGAATCCATGTTTCACGAGGCGCATTCGGAAAATGTTTTTCCTGAATAACCGCTGGGTGTGAATAGTGCTCAAAAAAAACGTCACCTCATCTTCTCTGACAGGCGCCCTGCACGTGCAGCTGACATAAACCACATTTTCAGTAAACAAAAAGAAAATCCTATCCAGTGGTGAAGTGTTTTCTGTGTTGACAAATCTTTTGCGATGTCCTAATAACAGTCACTATTCGCACGCAACGCGTCAACGTCCGCTAATGTCCAATTCGTGACCTAATGACTCATTTGAACAGATTCATTTTAATGAATCATGACAACAACTGATCTGTCCACACGGTCTATAATGAATCATTTACTCGAACAACTCTGAAATGAGAACATAAGTGCGCTTACCCCATTTAGCAAGAGTGGTTAGTAAAATTAGCCTTAATAATCCACAGTATTTTCAGGTTATTTAAATGACAATGTGTAGTAAATTAGGCCTACCTATAAAATCAGTTAATTTAGACTGGAGTGAGGTGAAACCAGAACAAAGCAAGTTGTTGTTAGCTAGGTACATTCAATTGTATATGGTAGAAAATTATATTATTAGTTAATATAACTTCTAAAAGCTGCTTTTTAATACTTTTCAGGTTTAGCAAAAAAGGATCTTCTCTTGCAAATCTATAAAATCACTTTTTTTTTTTGAAAGAGAGCAAGAAAGAATTACAGTGAGAGTGACGGGTACTTTATTGTCAGTATCGGGCTCGCAGATCACGTGGGTAGGGCGCTTTTTACTGTTTGTGTGGATGACCATGTCTGTCACCACCGAAGACCATTTTTGACCCAGGAAAAACCCTGCATTGATTCATCTGAATTGAAATATTTAATACTTTCACAGCAAAAATTATGTATGCGATTAATTTAGATTAATTAATCACAGAGTATGTAATTAATTAGATTAAAATTTTTAATCGATTGACAGCCCTAATATATATATATATATATATATATATATATATATATATATATATATATATATATATATATATATATATATATATACATATATATTATATAGGGCTTAAACTTTTTTGCTCACCAGCCACTGGTGGGTTTCCAAAGTTACTAACCAAAGCATTTTCACTGCCCACAATTTTCACATCGATACCATGGGGAAAAACTGGCATATAGGATTTTTATTATCTCAATTTGGCAGCAGGATTATTAGGCTGCTGTCACTTTAAGACCTGACGCAAGGATCCATTATACTGTAACACATGCGTTTTCTTGTCACTTAAAACATAACTGCCTGTGTTTACATGAATACTTGCCAAGACCAGCATTTTGATATTATTTTGTGTGTATTTGACTGTTTAAGCGAAAATGAACTTAATTTAGTATTGAGAGGTCGCTTTATGCTTATGTGTGAGCACAAAATCTGTGGGAATGAGTAAAATTATACACAAAACGTGCAATCCCAGGCTGAAATTCAAGCCCTGTAACACCAACAATATTCATCCGGAGCAAATGAAACGAGGCGGGTTTCTGTGTCAAATCTCTGTCAGAGAGATGAGACAGGTGGTATCGTGTATCTATTCTGCGGAAAAGGAGTATTGAAAGCATTTCAGATATTTCAGTATCGATATGTATGGAAAAATCTATATTTCTGACCACACTGCTCTTAGTTTATTATTTCAGATGCCCTTTTAAAAAACTACAACTGAAAAATATATATTTAGGCTATATATAAATTAAAATTTAACCCACCAAAGTGGCATTTGAAGGGTGTTAATGTCAAGCCCTGTATATAAATTAAGTAAAAATGCCAAAATGGATAATGTTTAATGTTGGATAGTTGAGCATGAGAGGTTCTGGGTTCTAAACATTTTATTTTAATTAAAAAACACAAAAAATTCATTTTATGATTCTACTAGAATGGACAGTAAAAAAAAACTGAAGTGCGCATCTGAAAGTACGTGAGAGAAATGCAGTGGCCACTCAGCAAAACAATACAAATCCCAGCATTGGATCGTCATTCAAAATAACACACACATGAAAGAAACAGAAACTCGACTATTACAGACACTTCCTTTGTATTTTACATATCCCTGCCAGGACGACTGTGAAAGATGGTCCAATTCAGAGGATATTTTCTATTTTCCTCAAGCCGCTTTTTTATAATCTAACATCATTAGTATAGTAAAGCAGACATACCTGAGAGCACTGTGTATTTGAGGGCCTCCTGGGCCACGACACTAACAAGCCCATCCCATAATGAGTCCAGAATAGAGCCCAGGTCCAATAAATAACGCGACTCCCACTTCAGACAGTACTGCTCGCCACACGCTCCTAGACTGGACCAGGGAGCCTGGAACGAACCTATGATGGGCAATCGAATCTGAACATTAGTGTGAATAATGTTTGGGGCTTATAACATTAAAGGGGTCATGTGATGCTTTTTAACGTTTGCCTTTAGTGTGTAATGTATCTATTTGTGCTTGTATAAGATCTACAAAGCTCACATTCTCAAACAAAAAGGGATTTATTCAATCTAACAAAGAACGCTGCTCCAGATGCTGTTCAAAGGCATACACAAAGAAAAAAGACCAGCCTTCAGTGTATTGTAGTGATGCTGTTATGTCACAAAGACACTGTGGCCTTCTGAAAACAGAAGAAATTAGGAATTGGAGGTTGAGATTTATTTATAAAGCTGTTCCTGAGCAGTACAACCCAAAAATTTGCTTGTGCACAGCTTCCTGAACCTGGGAGAGCATAATGCCGGCTATATACAAAGACTACTTACCACTGTGAAACATTTTGCTCAAGTCGTGCCTGCAAAGTTGGTTCCGATCGATCGGCTTGATCATTCGCATTTTCTGATGTCTCGAACTGATACGGTAAAACCGATGACATTATTATCTCTGTGTTTACAACTGCTTGAAGCCTTGAAAGCTGAAGCTCACGATTATGGTAAGGGGCATTACATTACATTTCCGACACACGCTTGAGGTGTTTGTGTGTGTTTTTGTGTGTGTCCCTTTAAATGCAAATGAGCTGCTACTCCTGGGCCCCCTTTCCAGAAGAGGGCGGAGCTTTAACAGCTCGCGCTTCGGTTGCTCAACAACAACAAAGCTGGAAAATCGTTGTAACTTTGCAGATGTTGTTTATGCTCAAACAGCAACATTACACACTAACTAAAGATAAAAAAAGTGAAACCCCTTAAATAACTAATAAACACCATATACAGGGCATGTTTAAGTACTAACACAAGAGCCGATAAAACATAATATTAACTGAGAAAATGCTATTTTGATGGTGATATGATGGTTAATTTGGGCACTCACTGTATTTGCCGCTGCACAACCAGCCTGTCACGGCTATAGTCAGATGTAGATGCTTTCCAGAACTCATCGGAAGAAACTCAAACTCCTCTATTGCTCCGACACGCTTGTTCATCTTATAGCCTAATGAATAATGCAAAATTGAGTAATTATACCCTGTGGTTATAAACAAAAATATAGATCTGTAAACAGAGATAAAGTGAGGAACACACACACAAACTGCATTTGAAGAAATACCGAGCAACTCCAACAACCTTGAGCTCAGTTCATTTTGAATGGCAGCTAACAATGTGCTCCGCTTGAAAGCATGATTATATAAAACTCTATTCGAACCAAAAAACAGCTAATTCAATCTGCTAATTCATCTGCTCACTTACCAATCCTGTAACAAAGCCTAGTGATGAAACATTGTAACCAAAGGGTCGCAAGAATCGTGCAAGAGATATGAACCACTTTGCCCTCTATGAGGAACAGAACCTTCTGTAGCAACACTGAGTTAAAGTCGTGCTAACGCAATAAATAAAAAATGCAAGAGAGGTTTTATAGTGATTTTATCATTTTAAGAACTCAAATTCACCTAATTCACCAATTAATAGTTCATATGATAATAATTTTAGTTTATAAATTACTATATTGTTAATATATTTAGCTTAACTGTACACTATATGGCTGTCAAGTATCGCTGCAAGTACATCTGATATACAGTACATCTGATTTGTGATCATAGTTTTAGTGTATATCAGCTATATCAGAGCCAGAAAAATGATAACACATTTTCTAATCAAGTTTCTAATATATTGTGTAAAGTCAGCCTGCTCACCTGTTAACCCGGCCCCTGCGGCTCCAAACAATGAGGCCATGATGGCGATGCCCGTGGCTGATCCCAGTACAGCGGCTCCACCCGCTCCCAGCACTGCTCCTGCCCCGGCAGCCACCAGAGGAGCCGCCAACCCTCCTGTGACACCTGATCAAAACACACATGATCATTAACACCAGACAAACCCAACACATCTGCTATTAGTGGGTGAATCGCATTAAACTAGTCCTGGACATGTTATTTCAACAATGAATTAAGAGATAGAACTAACAGATAAATAATAATAAATCTTTAATTTAATAATTAAATAATTTTAATTAAAATAATAATACATTAATATTTAATTCTAATATTATTTTCATAAAAATTAAGTACATTTGGTCTCAAATGATCATAACCATAAAATGTTTTTTTTTAATTATTTAAATTGTGAAGTATCATGAAAGTATTTGTTTTATTGAAATTAATTTATATTAAATTTAACATATTAATTTATATTATTTTTTAAAAATAAATAAATAAATAAAAATACAAAATTTGCAAATAATACCTCCGGATGCATTACAGTAATGAAAGTTTAAATATAAATTAAATATTTATATTTAATGTAATTTTTTTTTTTTTTTTTTTTTTTTAAATAGTAACAATTAAAAAACAAACATCCAGATGCATTATGGTAATGAATTTCTTTTTCTTTTTTAGGGGTAGGGCAAATGTGCTTAATTATACAGTACCTGTCAAAAGTTTGGAAACATTAACATTTTTTTATGTTTTTGTAAGAAGTCTCTTCTGCTCATCAAGGCTGCATTTATTTGATCAAATATACAGAATAAAAAAAACAGTAATATTGTGAAATATTATTATAATTTAAAATAAATGTTTTCTGTTTTAATATATATTCAAATGTAATTTATTCCTGTGATCAAAGCTGAATTTTCAGCATCATTACTCCAGTCTTCAGTGTCACATCATTCTAATATGCAGATTTGCTGCTCAATTATTATTGGTGCTCAATTATTAATAATGGTTCTTATTTTTATCAATTGTAAAAACCATTTTTGCTGCTTTGTGCATATTTTTGTGAAAACCATGATATGTTTTGTCTGCATTTTTGATGAATAGAAAGTTCAAAAGAACAGCATTTATTTGAAACCTAAATCTTTTGTAACATCATAAATGTCTTTAATGTCACTTTTGATCAATTTAATCCATCCTTGCTGAATAAAAGTATTATTATTATTATTATTATTTATTACTTACCCCAAACCTTTGAATGGTGGTGTATCATGGTTTTGACAAAAAACTGTTTTCGACATTGATAATAAGAAATATTTCTTAAACACAAATCAGCATATTAGAATGATTTCTGAAGGATCATGTGACACTGAAGACTGGAGTAATGATGCTGAAAATTCAGCTTTGCATCACAAAAATAAATTATATTTTAAAGTATATTAAAACAGAAAACATTTATTTTAAATTGTAATAATATTTCACAATTTTTCTGTTTTTACTGTATTTTTGATCAAATAAATGTAACCTTGGTGAGCAGAAAAGGCTTCTTACAAAAACATTAAAAAAATGGACAGGTACTGCTACTGTATGCTAAGAAAAAAAGAAAGAAATCTATTAAAAACAGGCTTTTTTTCCTTTATGCATGTTTTCATGGACTTTTCAGTGACATTCACCTCAGTCAGACTAATTTAGATAAAACAAATGTCCCGTGGCATTTAGACTCACCGATTACTGTCCCTCCACCCACAGTGGCAAGTCCGATGAGCAGATACCGGCGCAATTTACGACCCCTCTCTTTCTTCTGCCGTCTTGAAGACTCTTCTCTGTTGAGAAAATGTCAATTTGATTCATAACAGCCTCACCGGAGCTGCTGAAAGCTTAGAGGTCTTTTTCTATTCTATTAGAAACTAAAACTAAAATGAAAGCGCCAAACTGAAAGGAAAAACCTTGACCTAGACTGCATAAACATAAAATACTCACAGATGTGTGCAGCCCACCTCACGTGCAGCAGAGTACACATTAAAAGACAGAAATCAGCAAACACATTCAGCTTGTATGTTACAAAAGTGTTTTTTGATTTTGATTGTGCCACAGTGTTTCTGTATGATTTGCAGTGACTTTTCCTTTGTGAATCTACAGACGGCTTCACGTGGGTTTTGTGGAAATAATCTCTTATCCAGCAGTGAAACCACAGTGTGTGTTTCTCAGAGACATGTTGATAACCTCGCAAAAAGCCCTTAAAGTGGCAGCAGCTGATGTTCGGAGGAAGTTTCACTCACTCGCTCTCCTCTCCTGCCTCTCTCAATTTCTCTCCGAGAGTCTCTTCAAAATCCTCCAGCTGCTGTTGGGTCACACGCAGTAGACAGCTGACATGTCGGATCAGAACACGAGCCCTGGCATCATAATGTCCTACATGAGAAGAATCATGAAATGCTCATTACAGAGAAAACAAGAGTAACGGATGAATCAGGGCTGTTTTTAGAACTGGAACTAAAACCATAAAAAACTGAAATAAAATATAATAAGGCTATTTCCCATTTTCATTTAGCTAATAATAAAAACTAAAACTGAAATAAAAATGAAAAAACTATATTATTTTTTTTTTTAAAAACCTGACAAAAACAATAAAATGATGGTAACACTTTACAATAAGGTTTCATTAGTTATCGGTAAACATTGCATTAACTAACATTAAATGTTAGTTTTCACAAGATGTAATATAAGTCTCTGGTGTCCCCAGAATGTGTCTGTGAAGTTTCAGCTCAAAATCCCCCACAGATCATTTATTATTGCTTGTCAAATTTGTCCCTATATGGGTGTGAGCAAAAACGTGATTTTTTGTGTGTGTCCCTTTAAATGCAAATGAGCTGCTGCTCCCGGCCCCCTTTCCAGAAGAGGGCGGAGCTTTAACAGCTCTCACTTCGGTTGCTCAACAAAGCTGGAGAATCTCACGCAGCCAAAATGAGGATTGTCAGTAACGGTGTTCAGCCTTACATTGTTCAAACCGGAGTCGACACTGATGGAGAGACTCAGGAAGAAGTTACAACTTTTAGAATGAAACTGGATGTTTCTGAATGGTTAGTGGATAAATTTATGTAGTTGCTGTGGAGTTGATTCAACTCATCCACTAGCATGTGCCGTCATATTCATCTTTTGTGCAAATCCAGTGTTGAATTGACCCTCGTTTGTAAAGCAGTCCGGCGTAAAATGACGGCATGACAACAACGCTCTACTACAACAACTCTTCCTCTTCTTTAAAGCAGCCCAACATGGCCTCGCCCCCTTTGTTGTGTGTTCTCGAGGGCGGGGTTTATGTAAATTTTGGGGTTAGTGATGTCACCAACCCAGGAAGAAGCTTGTTGTAGTCCCTACCAGCTGTTTGTTGTAGTCCTTAAAAAGTGATTTCTGTAAAAGAAAATATCTCCCTTTGCATTGAACTTTGAGCATTGTAACTTTGCAGATGTTGTTTATGCTCAAACAGCAACACTACACACTAACTAAAGTTAAAAAAGTGAAATCAAAATCAAGGACCCCTATAACTAACAATGAGCAATACAATTGTTACAGCATGTATTAGTCTTTATTAATGTTAGTTAATAAAATTACAACTGTTCATTGTTAGTTCATGTCAGCTCAGGGCCATTAAATAATATTAACAGATACAACTTTTGATTTTAAAAATGTATTAGTAAATGTTGAAATTAACATTAACTAAGATGCTTTAGGAGTATTTAGTTCATGTTATCTAATGTAATTAAATAATGTTAACAAATGGAGCCTTGCTGTAAAGTGTTACCAAAACATTACTAACTGAAATGAAAATGAAAACAGAAAATAAAAACATACAATCTAATTCAAAATAGAGTTTGGAACCACTACGATTTTTAATGTTTTTAAAAGAAGTTTCGCCTGCTCACCAAGGCTACATTTATTTAATTAAAAATACAGTAAAAACAGTAATATTGTAACATATTATTACAATTTAAAATAACTGTGTACTATTTAAATATATTTGACAAAGTAATTTATTCCTGTGATCAAAGCTGAATTTTCAGCATCGTTACTCCAGTCTTCAGTGTCACATGATCCTTCAGAAATCATTCTAATATGCTGATTTGCTGCTCAATAAACATTTATGATTATTTTCAATGTTGAAAACAGTTGTGTACTTTTTTTTCAGGATTCCTTGATGAATAGAAAGTTCAGAAGAAGAGCATTTATCGGAAATACAAAGCTTCTGTAGCATTATACACTACCGTTCAAAAGTTTGGGGTCAGTAAGAATTTTTATTTTTATTTCTTTGAAAAGAAATTAAAGAAATGAATACTTTTATTCAGCAAGGATGCATTAAATCAATCAAAAGTGGCAGTAAAGACATTTATAATGTTACAAAAGATTAGATTTCAGATAAACACTGTTCTTTTGAACTTTCTATTCATCAAATAATCCTGAAAAAAAATATTGTACACAAATATTTTGTACAATTGTACACATTAAATGTTTCTTGAGCAGCAGATCAGCATATTAGAATGATTTCTGAAGGATCATGTGACACTGAAGACTGGAGTAATGATGCTGAAAATTCAGCTTTGCATCACAGGAATAAATTACTTTGTCAAATATATTTAAATAGTACACAGTTATTTTAAATTGTAATAATATTTCACAATATTACTGTTTTTTACTGTATTTTTAATTAAATAAATGTAGCCTTGGTGAGCAGACGAAACTTCTTTTAAAAACATTAAAAATCTTAGTGGTTCCAAACTTTTGGACTGTACTGTATATATATTTACAATTTACTGTAAATAATAATTGAAAACAAGACAAGCATTGGGATGTTCTTATTTGTTAAATTAAGCACAATGCAATATTAAAATGACAATGCAAAATATCTTATGTTAATTTTCTTTATGCAAAACATAATTTCTTATTTTTCCTGGACATTTCTTTGTGAGATGCTAGTTTATTTATTATTCATCATTTTAAATAATAATTGTTTTTATGCATGCCAATGCACAAACAGTCCAGCTAACTAAATAAGAAATGACAGCTCACCATCTTTGACAGAGAAAGACACGAGATCCTGAAAAACAGCGTTACAAAAGAGAACGTCACAAACACGTGCATCTATATGTCAGTGCGATCATCCTGCTATGTTCATCTCACATGTGTACCTGAGTGATGGGTAACGCTCCGGCTCTGAGCAACGGCTCTGCGTGCAAAATGGACAGGAAGGTGTCAGTGCCTTCGAACCCGAGTCCTGCCAGGAAAGCCTGCATAACTGGCATGACCGACTCATCGAGATTCAGCCACTGAACCAGACCCTCCAGATACGCCTCACGAAAACTTCTGCATTGGGAGAATATCAAAATGTCACAACCTCAATATGCTGGAAGTACATCACTCTTTTGGGGTCAGTAATTATAAAAAAGAAATACTTTTATTCAGCAAGAGCACATTAAATTGAGCAAAAGTAACAGACATTTATAATGTTACAAAAGATTTCCATTTCAAATAAATGCTGTTCTTTAGAAATTTATTTTAAACACACCTGATCCAGCTAATTAAGGGCTGTGTCTGAAATCACCCCCTATACCCTTAAATAAGGCACTATTTGAGGGGACAGCCATTTGTAGTGGTGTCCGAAAGCATTATTGAGCACACTTGTGACAAAATAAGTCACCAAGTGTCACCTCATTCTGATGAAGCTACGATTATGAAGACGGACAGAGGGTTAAAGTGTTGTTAAAATGATTTACTTTTGCTCAGGTCCATGAAACAGCTGGCCCAAGGACACTCCACATAACCCAGCATACGCAAACCGGCCCGGTTCACTCAGCTGCCGACCAGACACATTCTCTGCTGGTGACTGATTCTTCTTCTGTCCTCCTGGATCTGTAACAATAAAAGTGCCTGTAAAGAATGTGTATGCACTCAGTAATAGATACAGTACGTGTCACATCAAATCTAGTCCTCCACATTTTCATAACATGCTTATTATAGAGGTCCAAGCAGAAATATGTGTCCTTTTTTAAAACATTACAAATTACAAAACCACATTTTGTTGCTTAACTTATTATTCTCAATTATGGTATGCATTAAAGTTGTGGTTGCATAGCAACGAGTACATCATTTTAAAATATAAACACTTAGCCCTGTTGACCTCTTTGAGCTACAGTCTTAAAATACTGCACACGTTCCTCTTCTCATGAAGAACAAATCTGCCTCTTGGAGTCAGAGTCTGTACATGCATTTGATTGTCTCTTTTTATGCTTTTGATGATGATCAAATGCATGTTTTCTTACACTGGAGATCACACAAAACTATTTTATTAAAACATTCTACTTTGCATAGGACATTTGCACAAACATGTGACATTTTATGACACTATAAATGCTTCTTGATGCTTTAATAATGAATATGTAGCTTAACTCATTGGTCTCGTGCTTTCTTTAGTTAAAACCCCTGAAAATGCATTGCAAAAGACTTGCATGTGTTATTATGTGACTAAAAATGTGCCTTGTTTAACCACAACATGTTTTAGGCCTTGATCTTATCCTGCATCTGTGATTAAAGCTGAACTGAAAACACCGAGCAGCTGTTGGACACGCATATCTACATATGATAATCAGAAAACAACATTAAAATAAAACATAAAAGAGAATTAAATACGATACAGCATAACTAACAATAATTAATAAAGCCCCACAAAATAAGAAAACAAAAAAGACTCTTATTTTGTTGTAGTCTGTTAGGCAAAACTAAAATCTTTTCAAAGTCCTTAAAAAAATAACACTGCGCTCATGAAGTTTACGAATACCTGAAGTTAATTTCGGGTCCTCATTGTTGTTATTTGTTGGTTCCATTGGTTTATCCTCACAGTAAATTACAACAGTGTTTTCTCCATGTAGAAGAGTTGTTACTTTGTTGTCGTGACAGATGAAAGTTCAGCACAAAGTTGTTCTTGTATGCAGGAGCGCCCTCTATTGGTCAAATCAACTGGCTTATGAATATTAATAACGTAACGTTACGTTCGTCCAGCTGGCCAAACCGATTGGCTGAACGTCAGACAGCTGGCAAATAAGCGAATTCTAAAAGCGAAGGACTGGCTTATGAATATTAATAACGTTACGTTACGTTCGTCCAGCTGGCGAAACCGATTGGATGAACAGCAGACGTTGGCGCCAAGATTGGCTTATGAATATTAATAACGTAACGTAACTGGACAGTATGGGAATGTTACCAAGAAACATTAGCATGACTTGATAAAAACTCAAAAGTGCCTCATTCTGAGGATGGCAATTAATAATTAATGCTATTACCGTCGACGTTTTGCCTGACAAATATAAGCCCTTTTTTGTGTTAGCTGACTTAATTTTAATTGGTTCCGTGGCTTGCCGCTCTATGGAGGTTAGAAAGTAAAGGCTGCATAACCTTAATACTTAATTAATAATTAATATTCATAAGCAGGGTCGTCTCCTTAGTATATAGCCTATCATTTAAACATGATTTTATGTTTATGTGATGTTTTGAGGAGGATTTATGTTATTAATTGTTGATGTTGTGCCTCATAAATGTAATCAGCTCTTCTATTTGTGTTGTACGTTAAAGGGTTAGTTCACCCAAAAATGAAAATAATGTCATTAATTACTCACCCTCATGTCGTTCTACACCCGTAAGACCTTCGTTCATCTTTGGGACACAAATTAAGATATTTTTCATTAAATCTGATGGCTCAGTGAGGTCTTCATAGCCAGCAATGGTATTTCCTCTCTCAAGATCTATTAATGTACTAAAAACATATTTAAATCAGTTCATGTGAGTTCAGTGGTTCAATATTAATATTATAAAGCGACGAGAATATTTTTTGTGCACCAAAAAAAAAAAAAACGACTTTAACAATATCTAGTGATGACCGATTTCAAAACACTGCTTCAGAGCGTTATGAATCTTTTGAGTCGAATCATGATTCGGATCGCGTATCAAACTGCTGAAATCACGTGACTTTGGCGCTCCGATTCACTGATTTGATTCGTAAAGTTCCGAAGCTTCCTGAAGCAGTGTTTTGAAATCAGCCATCACTAGATATTGTTGAAAAAAGTTGTTATTTTGTTTTTTTGGCGCACAAAAAAATATTCTCATCGCTTTATAATATTAGCTAATATTGAACCACTGTACTCACATGAACTGATTTAAATATGTTTTTAGTACATTAATGGATCTTGAGACAGGAAATGTCATTACTGTCTATGCAGGCCTCACTGAGCCATCGGATTTCATCAAAAATATCTTAATTTGTGTTCTGAAGATGAATGAAGGTCTTGCAGGTGTGGAATGACATGAAGGTGAGTAATAAATGACATTATTTTCATTTTTGTGTGAACTAACCCTTTAATATGAATACATGCCATTCAGAAATATAGTTGAAGTGCCATTTGTGGCCAGCAGAGAGCACTAGAGGTCCATATATAATATTGCAACTATATAATCCCCCCTGTTATGTAGTATCCAGTTTAAACAACCTCACAGATACACAAAACTTTATTTTATGTATTTGTAAGCTTGTTTATTATAATGCATAAAAAGGCACGCTTTTTCCCTGATCTTATCCAGCATCTGTGATTAAAGCCCAGAACTGAACAGAAGCAGCTGTTGGACGTGTGTGTGTGTGTGTGTGTGTGTGTGTGTGTGTGTGTGTGTGTGTGTGTGTGACCCTGGACCACAAAACCAGTTATAAGGGTCAATTTTTTGAAATTGAGATTTATACATCATCTTGAAGCTGAATAAATAAGCTTTTTTGATGTATGGTTTGTTAGGATAGGATAATATTTGTCCGAGATACAACTATTTGAATATCTGGAATCTGAGGGTGCAAAAAAAAAAAAAAAAAAAAAAATTGAGAAAATCGCCTTTAAAGTTGTCCAAATGAAGTCCTTAGCAATGCATATCCACTCACAAAAATACATTTTTGATATATTTACAGTAAGAAATTTACAAAATATCTTCACAAAACATGATCTTTACTTAATATCCTAATGATTTTTGGCATAAAAGAAAAATAGATAATATTGACCCATACAATGTATTGTTGGCTATTGCTACTGACTGGTTTTGTGGTCCAGGGTAATATATATATATATATATATATATATATATATATATATATATATATATATATATATATATATATATATATATATATATATATATATATATATATATATATATATATATATACAGTACAGTCCAAAAGTTTGGAACCACTAAGATTTTTAATGTTTTTAAAAGAAGTTTCGTCTGCTCACCAAGGCTACATTTATTTAATTAAAAATACAGTAAAAAACAGTAATATTGTGAAATATTATTACAATTTAAAATAACTGTGTACTATTTTAAATATATTTGACAAAGTAATTTATTCCTGTGATCAAAGCTGAATTTCCAGCATCATTACTCCAGTCTTCAGTGTCACATGATCCTTCAGAAATCATTCTAATATGCTGATCTGCTGCTCAATAAACATTTATGATTATTTTCAATGTTGAAAACAGTTGTGTACTTTTTTTTTCAGGATTCCTTGATGAATAGAAAGTTCAAAAGAACAGCATTTATCTGAAATACAAAGCTTCTGTAGCATTATACACTACCGTTCAAAAGTTTGGGGTCAGTAAGAATTTTTATTTTTTTGAAAAGAAATTAAAGAAATGAATACTTTTATTCAGCAAGGATGCATTAAATCAATCAAAAGTGGCAGTAAAGACATTTATAATGTTACAAAAGATTAGATTTCAGATAAACACTGTTCTTTTGAACTTTCTATTCATCAAATAATCCTGAAAAAATATATTGTACACAAATATTTTGTACAATTGTACACATTAAATGTTTCTTGAGCAGCAGATCAGCATATTAGAATGATTTCTGAAGGATCATGTGACACTGAAGACTGGAGTAACGATGCTGAAAATTCAGCTTTGCATCACAGGAATAAATTACTTTGTGAAATATATTCAAATAGAAAACAGTTTTTTTTAAATTGTAATAATATTTCACAATATTACTGTTTTTTACTGTATTTTTAATTAAATAAATGTAGCCTTGGTGAGCAGACTTAAAACTTCTTTTAAAAACATTAAAAATCTTAGTGGTTCCAAACTTTTGGACTATACTGTATATATATATGTATATATATATATATATATATATATATATATATATATATATATATATATATATATATATATATATATATATATATATATATATATATATATATATATATATATATATATATATACACACACACACACACACACTTATATATAAAATGTATATATATATATATATATATATATATATATATATATATATATATATATATATATATATATATATATATGTATGTATGTAAGGTATGTGTGTATAAAATGATATATTCATCCCTGAATATATAATTTTATCAGTAATTGTCCATCTTTGATTGATTATAGCAATTTGTCCGAGTTATATAATTCACACTGCAATAGCTCACTTTTTGACACCTGGTATTTTTAGATTCATTCTGATTCTTATCCTCTGTATTATTATCTTGATCGCTCCTGTTGTTACATAATGTCTTTGAGCTGCTGTATCTTGTTGCTACTTCCACTAAAAGCCCATACTTGGGATGATCCAGGAGAACAGTTTATGAAATGCATGATTACATATTTTTCTAAAAGCAAAAAAAAAGCATTTGCAAAAAGCAATGGCTATATATGAACGTGTCTTTACAGCTTCACAAGTCTGTACACAGAATCATGGACATGTCTATTCAGATTCTTTTCACAACATGTAACTGGAAAAATGAAACTGATATTCATAACAAGAGTATGTGTGTGCTCCTGTCTTACTATGTCATGACTGTATTTCTCTCCTGTCTCTTTCTCTCTCTCTGCCTGGTACGTCTCTTCACAGAGGTTATGAGGTCAAGACTCTGAGAAAGGAGAAGAGAGACGAAGACGTTACAAACCCTGCTCCTTCCCTCATGTAAACAAAGGCCATGAAGAATCTTACCTTTGCATTTGAGGTCAAAACATCCAATGTATGTTACAGATGTCTTTATTTTACTTCTTTCTCCATTTTCACTTCTGTATGCAGCCTGCCTGCAAGAGAGATACAGCACAACCTTCCACTGTATAATCACATGTCATTTTTTCCATTTCCTTTTAATGTAAAACCATCTGAGGCACAAAACTTCCAGTATTCACAACCCACAGAAACAGAAAATCCACACAGAGCGATTCACAAAGCTGCCTGAATTAAAAACATTAGCAGTGTACAAAATATAGATGAATAAATTACATAATAATAATAGTAGTAGTAATAATAAAAAATATGAACATTATTGTAATTATATATTTAATATTTCAATACAATATTATTATTTTTCTTAATATTATCTATTAAATATTACTTTTAAATAATATTAACAAAAACGATTATTATTATAATGTTATTGTTATTATTACACTTAACATTAAAATAAATTGTTATATAATATATATTATATAATATAATAATATTATATAATTACATCACTATTAAACAATAATAATGCATTATTATTATCTATTAAATATATTATTATCATCATCATCATCCTTTATTAAAAATATATTACATTTAAATAATCATATTATTATTATTATTATTATTATTATTATTATTATAAATGTAATATTACATTACAATATTATTTTATTAAATATATCTATTTAATATATTATATTATTTATAAATAATTATAGTATTAACAACAATAATAATTATCATTGTCATTACTATTATTATACTTAATATAATAAATTATTCTAATTAATTTTATTATATTATTATACTACTATTACATAATGCTAATAATACATTATTATTAAATATATTATATTACTTTTAAATAATAATATAATATTATTTAATATATAATAAATATTTAATATAATAATAAATAATATTTTATTATGTTAAACTAAACAAATTATAAATAAATATCAACATATTGTTGTATGATGATTTTAGATAAATAAATATTTTTTAAATAATTATAATATTAGCAACAATAATAATAATTGGCATTGTTATTACTATTATTATACTTAATATTATAAGAAATTATAATTAATATTTAATTATAATTAATAATTAATATTATTATATGATTATACCACTATTACATAAGAATAAGAATTATACATTATTATTATTATTATATCATATCATCATCATCATCAGTCGGCTGCAAATATTTGTGGTTTGCAGGCGTCAAAATCATATAATATATAATATAATTATATCATATAATAATAATAATTATTATTATTATAAATATTGTTATTTCATTTTATCTATAATACATACTTTATTTTTATTTAACTGTATTGTTTTATTATGTTAAACTAAACAAATTATAATTAAATACCAGCGTATTGTTTTATGGTGATAGATAGATAGATAGATAGATAGATAGATAGATAGATAGATAGATAGATAGATAGATAGATAGATAGATAGATAGATAGATAGATAGATAGATAGATAGATAGATAGATAGATAGATAGATAGATAGATAGATAGATAGATAGATAGATAGATAGATAGATGTCTGTAGTATGTCTATAGTTATTTTTATGCATCTCTATTACCTGTAGCATCTTATCCTCTTGGCTCACTTCAGCATTGTTAGTTTATCTTAGTGTAGTGTTTAGTTGAACTTATATTTTACTGAGCTTTTTTCTTTTCTCAGATTTTCAAATATAACTGGCGACAGAGTGTTACTGCTTTGTTCAAAGCTAGAAGTGAAACGGGTTTACCGTCATCGCCCTGTCATCAAGAGCTCCCCACATCTGTTGAGAGATAACAGAGCAGAGACACGCACACACACACTAATAAAGATCTGTCTTAGCAACCATTGTTCTACATTAAGTGTGTGTTTTCAGTACATCCGCAGACGAATCTGTCGAGACAGGCCTTACAGCAAAGAGGGATTCTTGGGGAATTTGGCTCCCAATCAAAGGCGATATAAACTAAATACACCCTCTTGACATCCGCTTAGTCAGATAAGGTAAACAAACTAAAAAAGATAATATAGCAGCATACAAACATGCTCTCCAAATAACCACCAGCCTTGTACCAACACCAAAGCAACATGCATTAAGACACAGGTCTGTCTGGCCTCTTTACGCATGTGTAGAAAGCTGAGTTTTGTGTGTGATTGTGTATATGTGTGTTTCTATGGAAAAAAAGGCAGCTGGACACTCTTTTGGGAATGATGGGGGTGGGAGTGGAAGAGTAGGTCATGATATGTCTAAAGAGAGGAATAAAAGAAAACCACAGCTGTATAAGACTGTGGCCAAGATGGGTAATGCTAAATGCATTGAAACGCATGACTTAGGGGAATGGGAAGAATGCAAAGCAGTGTAAAAGGGATTTTATCACAAATAAGATAGGGTGGTTGATTATGATTTCACGTTTTTAACTTAGTTAGTGTGTAATGTTGCTGTTTGAGCATGAGCATAACATCTGCAAAGTTACGACGCTCAAAGTTCAATGCAAACAGAGATATTTCCAAAGTCAAGTCATTTCACTCGGCGGCCATCTTGGAAACGCCTCTCGGGGATTTGAGTGCAGCTCCCATTTCTTTGAATGGGGAAACATCAAATTCTCCAAAGCTGTTTGCCAAGCTTTCAATTAAATTTCATATTTGAAATTACCAATGAATTCTGACAACAATTCTAAAAATTTCTGTTACTAAATGTTTGAATCACGACAAAAAAAAAAAAAAAACAGCATTTTTCATGCTGGATCAAGCTAATGCGCATGCGCAGTCCTAAATGCGCGTCTCATTTCGGAGGCGCGCATCTGACTCTTTCTGAACAAGAGCTTCTAACGGCTGCTACAGTGACGCGATGACTTTACCACCAATCGGCGATTTGCTCTTATTTAGAAGGTGGGACTTATTTCGCCATTTTGCGCGTTGCACTTTCTCCCATTCATAATAATACGAGTGACACGTCTTGTGTTATTCTATAGTCTTTGGATATTTCCTTTTACAGAAATCGTTTTTTTACGGATTACAACAACAAGCTTCTTCCAGGGTTTGTAAACTCCGCCCCCGAGAACACCCAACAAAGGGGGTGAGGCCATGTTCGGCTGCTTTAGAGAAGAGGAAGAGTTGTTGAAGTAGAGCAGTGGTTCCCAAACTTTTTAGCTTGGAGTACCCCCTGAAGGGATTACCATCCTTCTTCGTACCCCCTCTCTTCCACTTCGACTGCAGTCACACCTTTTCCATTAAGGGACAATATTTGCCCCCTAAATTGATTTTCCAATTATGTATGTATGTATATATTCAGTTATGAAAAACTTTATAAAATAAATAATGTTTTAAATAAAAAATGTTCAATAAAGAAATATGCAATGATGGTAAAACTAAGTAAAACTTTAAAGTATTAAACTAAAACCGCCAGTAGGTGGCAGCAAGTCACTGTTTTTATGAGTGAATCATCGAGTCATTCATTCAGTAACGAAGCAAGTGGCTGTGAATGAATCATTGAATGACTCACGATCCGTTCAAAGCCGCAGAATTGTTCGCGAAACACAACGTGTGTTGTAGTTCTGCTGTGGTTTTCGTTAGAACTATTATTTCATTGCAAAATACAGTAAATACTTAAAGTACTGTGTTTAAAATGTACATTTTATTTTTTGACCTGTTGTATAATAATGTCACGTTTGCAGTCATGTGGATATTTGGGAACAATTGCATTCTTACTCGTTATCATCATTAAATACAAGAACTCACACAAGGTATGTTTTTGTGTCGGAGAAAGTTGGAGCCTTAAATAACTCCTTATGGATGTGCATGCATTTATAAACACCCCACTGAATCGAGACTCTGTTTTGACTTCAATGCATGCAACCTCTGCTTCTTCCCAGGGCCGGGTCTAGGGGGGGGGGCTAGGGGGGGCATTGCCCCCCCAGAATTTCCTTGTGCCCCCCCAGAAATGTGCAGCCAACAATAAAAATGAATAGGCATACATAAACATTAAAAACGTCTTATCTATTGAATAAGGATCGGCCACTTTATTCACAGAAAAAAAGTGAATATTATGCTTATAATGATATTTAATCTCACAAAAATGTGCGAACTGGGAAGTAACGAACATTAATCAGAAAATACGTCAGTGTACACCTAATCTTCAAGCAAGTAGCCTAAAAAATATCACGATGAGGATCACATCTGCATCAGCCGAACATATTTTCTGCATGCTGAGATACATTATACATTATGTCCAGGGGCGGCGTTAGGGGTGGGCTAAAGGGGCTGGAGCCCCGAATCTTTCAGGTTTGAGGTTTCTGTGATGTGTGTTTTAAAGAGAAGTGTGCACATTTACTCACACGATCAGCTGGTGATCTGTGTGATCAAAATAAAACCACAAGGCTTTATCTTAGAAATTAGTACAAAAGTTTTGTAATTTCCCTGTTGTGTAAAGTAACTAATAAAAATTGTAATTTATTTTAGAGTGCATTTGTTACAATACTGTCATATGAATAATTATATAGGCCTAAAACATTATTATATTATTGTAATAATTGTTTGGCATCCTAAAATACAATGTAGACTGAGACTCTATATCACAACAAAAAAGATGTTTGAGCCTTCTTTCATTAACAGGTACAATGCTGTTTCTTTGGTCAATTTGCACTCTGTACATGGGTTGAAGCTCTCAGTTTTGAGCTTCCAGAGTGCACCAGATTGATGCATTTAACCTTAAAATATACAAAAATTTCTTACGGGGGGGCATGCCCCCGGACCCCCCTAGATGAGTTACACCAAACATAGCTTTACTAATTACAGTGGGAAATAATGTACATTTTATGAACTTTAACCAAGAATACTACAAAAAAGCTCCTTTCATGTCAGTAAATTAAAATGTCATTGGACAAATATAGATTTTGGCTAAGCCACGAAAGTTTACAATGTCTGGCTCCACCCCTGATTATGTCCATAAATAATTCACATAGCCTACTAAGCAATAGCCAGTACAAATTAGGCTATAGCCTATAATTTGTTAGCCACAAGACGATTCTTGATGAATCAAAAAAACAGTTACAATAAGTTAGCTATGAATATTAGCCTAGAAAATGCTGCCCTACCAAAATTTGTGATTGCCCCCCCAGTCCAGCAAGCCTAGTACCGGGCCTGCTTCTTCCCATGGGAAAATCAGCTATCACCCATTGACATTAAGTCGGTAAGTCCGCCCAGTGGCCTTTATCCATGCTTACTCACAGCACTGATGACTAAATCTGAGCTGAATGAAAGAGATCACGGGCTCTTTACTAGCTTTAACCCCGGACATTATGTGGTTTCCATTCAAAACGATCAGTTCTAGCACAAACACGCTCTAAATAAAGGATCCTTTAGTGGACACCAGATGAGGACACAAGGGCCTCATTGTATTTGTCCATGGATATAATAGCATTTTTTTTTGTTTTTTGTGAAATTCCTCTTCCACTGAGGAATTCTTTCCAAGCTTTTCGGAATGCCGTAAATGCATCAGGGACCCGCATTCACGGTCTCACGAACGTTGCAATGGATTGATTTCATGAGATGCAGCACTAAGCTGGCAGGGAGACGCGGTGTGGGAGCGCTGCATGGAAAAGTTGTAAAGTGGGTGTTGGCGCTATAAAATTGGGAAACTCTGAGTGCTGAAATTGTGATGAAATGGCTGCTTTTTTCCTGAAACCTATAGGCATGGAAAAACAGCTTTCCATTACTTCTATTTCTCAGGATTGCCGACTGATACAGAACATGTAATCACATGTACATGGTGGTAAACAAAGCCAGATTACCAGCCCTTTACAGGCAAAGACACATACCGACACATGGAGCCCATATGGGAAGCCATAAATTGTGCACAAACAAACCCTTGAGACAAACTTTGAGCATGGAAAGGAGTGGAAGTCAAGTCATTCAGACCACAAAGAGGGAAGCTCAAGTGACGCAGGTACTTGAAAACTCACATTTAGAGACAGGAAGGCAGCTCTTTACAAATAGAGGATGGGAAACCCCTACGTTCCCATAGTATTTTTAGTTTTTGCATGGAAGGTGATCATTTATGTCTTCTGCCTGGTCCTCATTAGCGAATGTGGGCCTCACGGCTCCTCGAGTGCTTCTGATTATCGTTGATGCGTTTATGGGATTTTAACCTGCCTTGCCTGCATTTCTGCACACAGATAACAGAAATCAGATAACAGCTTTGTTTATTCTCATGCTTGTGATAACAGAGCAGATTTTAACTTGAAGACCTCGCCTGACAGCTGAGAGTGTATATTGTGCACAGAACTGAAATGGCAGTTTTTGATTTACTAAAAAACTAGTATTATCCACAATTACATACTGAAAACTCTTTCTGGGGGCGTTTAAGAACAGTTTAAGGTTACAGTACACTTCACTGCTGAAGAGAGCAGTATGAATTCAATTGTGCCTGTTTATGCAAGTCAATATCAAACCCTCTAAGCACCAGAGCAAAACTAGACCCCTGGAGACCCAGATCCAGAACCAGCTTGTCGGTTTTAATCTGAAATAAAGAAAATTGTGAATTTATTGAAACATTTGTGTCCTTGACTGTGTCTTTCACAACCTTCACATAGTTAAAATACTGCACCGACTATAAGGTAATCATCATATTTATTATTCTGGAAGTAGAATAGAAATTAGAAACAGAAATATAATTAAAATTAATGACATAATAATAGTAGTAGTAATAATAATAATAATAGCAATAGTTTGTAATTAATAATTATAATACCAACAAATATTATTTTTATTGTAATTTAAATTAAATTAAATATCACAATACAATATTTTTATTGTTGTTATTATCTATAAATATATATCTTAAATATATTATATTGCTTTTAAATAATAATATTAACAACAACAACAATTGTTATTGTTTTTATTACACTTAATATTATAATTAATTATTAATAATTATTATATTATTTTACCACTATTAAATAATAATAATAATAATAATACGTTATTATTTTAATATATTAAATATATTATATTACATTTAAATGATAATCATCATAATAAATATTATATATTTAATATTACAATATTATTATATCTATTAAATATATTATATTATTTTTAAATAATTATAATATTAACAGCAATAATAATAATTAATATTGTTATTATTATATTATTATACCAGTATTACATAATAATATTAATAATACATTATTTTTTTATCTATTAAACAGATTATATTACATTTAAATAATAATAATAATTATTATTATACATTAAATATTTCCATATATTATTATTAGTTATTAATTATATTATTTTAAATAATTATAACATTAACAACAACAATAATAATTATTATTATTGTTGTTATTATCATATTATTATACTATTATATAGTAATAATAATAATAATAATAATAATACATTATTATTATCATCAAATATATTACTTTAAAATAATAATAATAATCATTATTTAACTGTATTGTTGTGTTAAACTGAACAAATTATAAATTAATACCAATGTATTGTTTTAGGAAGTTAAATAAATAAACATTAATATTTTGAATCAGTGTTTATTTTTATATTTTCAGTTTTCATTTTAGTTTAGGTTTTGGCAATTTTGTTATGCTTTTATTATTTTTTTTATTTTTAAAAAATATTTCTATATAGTTTTAATTAATTTTTATTTTAGTTTTAGTCATTTTTATTTCATTTTGCTGCCAATGCAATAATTCTAATTTCAGTAGAAGTTCTTAAGTTTTTCATCTAATATTTGTTTTATTTCAGCTTTACTTCAATTAAAAAAAGTTTAGTTTTAGTTAACAATAACAACACTGGTCAGAAGAAATATGGAATTTGCTATTATCAGAAAGACTTCAATAAAAAAAAATATATGAAATGTTTACTGAAAATTACTGATGGATGAGTGCAATAAATGAAAACGATTATGATGAACAAAGATTTGTTGTGCAATAAAAATTTTTTAAAAAAGTGTTCGCTGCAACACAGTCTAACGGTTGAAAAAGAGCAGCAAAGGTTCAAATTTAGTGTTTTGAAATCAGCTCAAAATATCAAACATGTTTAAAATCCTCTGACTGGATGGAATCAAAGTCTGAAGTCTCGAGTTCTACATGATTTTCAGCTGCCCAAAATCTGCAGACTTACTCTGTAAATCTGTGCAAAAGTCGTTTAGTGTATTCCAGAGTTGATGATCACACACTTTCAGACTTTCAAATCAAACTCACACAGAAACATGTTGCTAGGAGATGACAAAAACAATCCATCAGAAGGAATAACTGCTTATTTGGATCAGTATTCTAGAGTGAAAAGCTTTTGAGGTTTTTCTAAGGTTGTGGATAGAGATGACTCAAGTGTTACTACTTCTCTCTAAAGGAATTACTAATTATTTGTATATTTATTTACTAATTATTACCAAATACGTCAGAAGGAATTACTATCCAAAACCTTACAAAATAATAGTAATTTCTTCCGAAGGATTTGAGGAGAGTGATTTAAATATCAAATAGCAATGCAGAATAGTTTTTAATCAAGGACCAACTCAAAAAGCATGGAGTGCACTTGAATTTCAAGAGGGCTTCATGAAAACCAAAGCCAAAATGGCTAATAGCTGTTCAAGTGAGCACTGTCCTGGGAATAGCATGGTCACATGATCTCACTAGGGCTTATGTTAACTGTATTCTGAGTCATTGGATGTGAGTGGGTATGAGGGAAGGGTACAGACACTCAGAGCTCCTCAGAGACAGCTCAGCTTTATTAATGTGGCCAGGTGGCATTATTTTTCATATGCATCTGCTTACATATCGCACGTGCTTCTTCTTTGCCTGTGTTTTGATCTGGAGATCAGAAGATGTGTGATAGTGCCTTCTAGTGTATAATTCACATAATCTTTAATCAAAATAACTTCCCCTCCTTCTTGCAGCTCATCTCTTCTCTTCTCTCATGACGTGTGTCTCAGCTTAAGGGCGGGGCAACCTGTCACTCACATGAGATCGGCCAAATCACAACCATCCAATCAATTCGATATCATAGACTATAAAAAAGAAGGACGATGCACCATCACTCTCTTCCACTGTAGAAATATGGCATCTTGCGCTGATTCAGAACCCGAGTCTGCGCAGTAGAGAACGAGAAGTGGCCCCGCCCACACTCCTGCAGAATAGGTTAGTACAGTTTACTGCAGAACAACTCAATGTCGGTGTGAAATAAACAGCTAAACGTAGAAATTAAAGTTAAAGCTCCAACCTCCTCTCGAAAACCCCAAATAAAGTTTGTTGGTGCTTCAGTTGTCAATCATGACGTCACACTCCTGTTTTTATAGCATCAAATAACTAACTAAAACCAAGCATATTAAAAAAAAAACAAGCATTTGAACTTACATCAGCGTGATACAAACTACCTAAAATGGCAGAAACCATTTTTGTAAAAAATGTATTTGAAGTGTAATTTGATTGTTTAGTTTGTCTCACGTCCCATTAGATTACATGGAGTGGGCGGGGTTTATGACCTATACTTGGGGGTGATCGAAATGTTTTGGCTTCACTTTTCAGGACTTGTGCAGCACACTTGTTCCCTATGGCCAAAATCAAGTCCCACCCAACATTTTTTCTTGTTCAAGAACCCGTTTCGCTCAGACATACGCCACAATAGAGAAGAAAAGACTATCGCATCTTCCATTTCATGCCGACTTTACAGGATTAGTTCACTTTAAAATGAAAACTTGCTTTTAAAAGAAGGAGCCAGACCGCCTTTCGTATTCAACTTATTCAACCGTATTCAAGCATCAGTTATGCTTGTTTCGTAAGTTGAATATGGAAGGTGTAGGACGTAGCGTAAGTGTTTTGACCTGCGAGAGGCATTACAATTTCTTTGTAAGTTGAATACGGAAGGCGGTCTGGTGGAAGCTAGTTATTTTACTTTATAATGTTTTAAATATAGGTATTTTTCTTATAGAAATGCATCGTTTCGCTTCAGAAGCCCTTTATTAACCCCCCGGAGCCATGTGGAGTACGTTTATGATGGATGGATGGATGGATGCACTTTTTTGAGTTTCAGGTGGTTTTTGTGCTTAGGAGCATCAGGGTGAATATAACTCTGATTGTGTTCATCAGAAAGAAGAAAGTCATATACACCTAGGCTGGCTGGAGGGTGAGTAAATCATGAGGAAATTTTCATTTTAAAGTGAACTAATCCTTTAAGAACATGAGATTAAGACTCCAACTCTTCTATCTGGTGACCCACCATAGCCATGCTGAAACTTACCATAGCTACTGAACCTTGTAAACCAGCATGGTCTTTTTAATCAATAAATTCTTGTTAGTAAAGCCTGCAAACCAGCACTCAAAGCAACATATGTTGGTCCACCTGGCCACATTATGAAAGCTGAGCGGTCTCTGAGGAGCTCTGAGTGTCTGTACCCTTCCCTCATACCCACTCACATCCAATGACTCAGAATACAGTTAACATAAGCCCTAGTGAGATCATGTGACCATGCAATTCCCAGGACAGTGCTCACTTGAACAGCTATTAGCCATTTTGGCTGAGAACTCAGACACCTATTTCAGTTTTCATGAAGCTCTCTTGAAATTCAACACACCTCAAGTGGAAAATTCATGCCTTTTGAGTTGGTCCTTGATTAAAAACTGCTCTGCATTGCTATTTGATATTCAAATCACTCTCCTCCCACTTTATTTCCACTCTCAACACTCTCTGGAATGATATTACCTCACCTTCGATGAGCATAACAGAGTATCGCTGGACCACTTGCTTTGGAATAGAAAAGCTGTACGCACACATTCCAGAGCAAAATTTTTCCAGGTGCACAGATGCACCTGATTTATTGGATGAACAATTGAAAGACTGCTGGACACCGTACAATTGATGACAGTCTTATGAGGCTGGGTGCACTGCGTGTCTAGACTGGTTGGGCGCAGCAATGCACAACACTTTCCCGACACTGTTGCATGATCACAATTGCAATATCCAGTCATTCAATTTACAATCTCTGCACAGATTTTGAACTCTCCACTGGGTTTGCCCAGGGATAGTTCAAAGGAAGAATTGCGGTTAAGCTACTGAATGAAAATTCAGCGCCGCAGACGTCATATCATATCTGTTTGCTTTGTAGGTGTGTAATGGTGAACAGGGCTTTAGGGATGTTTTTACACTGTATAGGAAATATGCCGCTTGTGGTCCAATGCAATGTTTGGTCGAAAGCATGCCTTTACTACTTCCTTATATACTTACACTATATATAAGACTTTATCTCGTCTTCTCATGTGACTGAAGTGACTCACGTGTGTGTGTGTCTTTTATTAGGTGCCTCTGGAAGTGTATCTGTAAGACAAACACAATAAATTGAAACCATGTGAGTATTATTATCAAGATAAACACTTCACCATCTGCATGTAAAGAAACTGAAAATATTAAAGCATTTATGTACTATCTATGGAAGCTTATTTGTAGCAATATTCAATTTAAAATGTAATATGCAAAAAATGTGATGCAATATGTAAAATGGCAATGCATTTCTGTATTTAAATGTACATGTTGCATACCATATGTGGCATGTATTTGACCAAAAATACTGTAAAACAATATTATTACAATTTAAAATAAGTGTTTTCTATTTTAATATACTTTAAAATGTAACTTATTCCTGTTATGGCAAAGCTAAATTTTCAGCACTTTTTAAGTTAGCAAGCATGCATTAATTAAATGTGACAATAAAGACATAAAATGTTATAAAAGATTTAAATTTCAAATAAACGCTGTTCTTTAGAACTTTCTGCTCATCAAAGAATCCTGAAAAAAATATATCACGATTTCCACAAAAATATGAAGCAACATTACTGTTTTCAACATTGATAATAATAAGAAATGTTTCTTTAGCAGCAAATCAGGATATTAGAATAATTTCTGAAAGATCATGTGACACTGAAGACTGAAGTAATGATGCCTTGCATCACAGGAATAAATTACATTTTACAATATATTTAAAATAGAAAATTATTTTAAATTCTAATAATATTTTAAAATATTACAGTTTTTACTGTAGTTTTGATCAAATAAAATACATTTATTTTATATTATATGATATTATAAATTATAATTATATATTTAATTGACCGTTCGCGAAGACCCGCCCCCTTTAGTTACTGTTGCTATTTCCGACAAGCCCGACAGACAAGACGGAAGTAGGTTACTTTTGATATATATTTGGCATAAAACAAAGTCTCAAATTTTGTAATTTTTAAAGAAATTTAAATAATAAATACAGTTTTTGTGGCACTTTAATGTGTCGTAACAGATCACTGTCAAGCGTCTCGTGAACCGATCATCTCTTCCTACTAGTTAATTTATAACATCAAAAAAACATGAATGAACATCAGAAGAAATGTTGTTTCAACCGCGGAAAGACATTATTACACAACATTTTTCAAGTTCAAGTCCACCGACGTTAATCTACTAACTCCCCATAACGGCGTTATCATTGGTTAGATCGCCTGTCAATCAAACTCCCGGCGAATACTGTAGAAGTTTACATTGACAAAAGGCATGTCCAAAACTCCATGTATGTGTCAAGAAAAAAATTTGTCATGAGAGCATTAGTGTCAACTAAAATGCTCTACTGAATTGTGTACTGTGTACAGACCCAAGAAGCCAGTTCTAGTTACCCATAATGATACATAATATATGCCCATTCCCTAGCAAGAAAATAACTGTAACATAAACATCAGAAGGACCAGAAACCGGGCACAGGTTCAAGTTGGTGACGCTGGTACCCGTCTAATAGAGGAGGAGGAGTGCGCAGGTCACAGAGGGGCGGGAGGGAACCTGCTGTACTCAGTAGCCGAGAGAGAGAGAGAGAGAGAGTTTAATCCGTAACTGGTAGTTAGTTTATGGCAGCACAAAAAGTTTCGTGTTTATTTCGTTCTCGACGCGTAAATAATGTAGAATAGCCGCGCAGGTGCTGCAGCTGCGATTTCATTGCAGTTATAGCTCTGGTGACTGCCACTGAATGCGACTTTTAAAGCGAAACGTACGGATTTTAGAGGAATAAATCTAATAGAAATCGTGCTAGGCGATGTAGACGCGTTAAAACATTCACAATTGACTATAATTTTGACATAAAGTCCATCATGGAGGTCCGAAAAATGCTCACGTGTGTTTTGTTCAGCGTGTTTCTGTGGGCAGGAGACGCTCAGGACTCGGTACCTGTTTCAGGTGAGTCGTTTCAGTCAATTCGGAGCTCAATATGAGATTTTGGGGAAATGTATTCTTGAATCCACAGGACGCGGTACACAGTTTACTTGAATCATGTATCTCATGTGTTAATTTGAAACGCGATGCCTGATTCAGCCGTGTCATTTGAGTCAAGCATTTCATTCAGGACTCAAAACCAGTAAGATAATAAGCTACGTTTTTACTTCAAGAGACTCAGTATGTTATTTAAAGTGAATTATATTGGTTAAATCGGCATTTAGTACCTGATTAACATTTAATTTAATATTCTTTAGGTAGTTTAGGTTGAAGCACATTGTTTAATTCAGGATCCAGTATTTGATTTAGGTGAGTCATGTTTTAGGAAAGGTGATTCATCTGATTCAGGAGTCAGGACAAGGTGAGTCATGTGGGTCAGAACCTGATAAAGGTGAGATATCAGTCAGTACCCGATTCAAAAAAGCAGATAATCTTTTATTTTGCAAAACCAAAGAGCAAAAAGAAAACAGTTATTTCATGTTAGCTATTATTGTATTAACTAATGTTAACGTACAGTCCTTATGAACAAACATGCATCAAGTTTGTGTGCTATAATAATCATTACTAATGCAAATCACTGAGTTTACCTTAACATTCTATTCTGTTCTATTCATGGTTAATTCTTCATCAAGATCTCAAAGCCCTTTAAACAATAATGCTACTGAAAACAGAAATTTGGAGATACTATCTGATAAACATGACTGATGGAGCACCAGCAGACATTACAAACATGTGAGCTAGAAGAAAAACATGTGTGTAAAAGCATTTTCCGTCACACATCGTGTCAGGGGGTTATTTTCTTTCAAAACATATGGCCCAATTTTTTTAAGTTCCAGTAAAGCATGTTCTCCCTGGACTGTGATCTGGGTGTCATCTTATATTTTGCTGTGTTAAATATAGTTATATTCATACACAATTTGGATTGACAAAAAAAGTCACTGCCTATTTATTTTCAGGACATATAAGTGACAGGGAGTATTTGCTGTATGAATAGAACAGCCATAACTTGTCAGCACACTGACATACACATTGAGTAAGGCCTGTGAATTAAAGGATTCTTGCTGTCAGTCACTAATGTTAGGCAATCGACCGCTTTCACAAAACCAATTAAATGCTTGAAAATAGGGGCATTGTGTATATTTTGGCTCTGTTGGTGTCTATCCTGACATCCCACTGAACTTATGAAACGTATGACGGAAGATAAACAACAGAGGAATTCATGCATGTACTGAATCAAAATCCTAACTAACCCACTCACTTATTCACTATTAGTGAATGTCTCACAGTTCACTATATGAGAGCAAAAATGATTGTATTGAAACACAGCTCAGTTCAAACATATCTTTTACATGCAAATGACAAAAAAAAAAAAAAATTAGACTTTAATCAGACGGCATATGTGGTTTTGACCACAACATGAAATCAGCGGAAACATACAGCTGCTGCTAGATCTAGGCAGGTGGAGCTGGGGAGGAGGAGGGCGCAGACTAAAGCCCCATTCACACCAAGAACGATAACTATAAAGATAATGATAACAATATAGTTCTGAGAATAGCACTGTCCACACCACAGCTATAACGATAACGATATTGAGAAATGATTGTTGGGATCAGAACGATTTTTTTCCAGCTGTTGAACGATAAAACACTCAGAGCCAATCATAATCCATTCTAATTTAAGGGCTCGCTCATTTAAAATGGCAGACGACATTGCAGAGAAGTTAATCGCAGAGGTCCAGAAAAATCCACCAGTGTTTGACCCTTTTCAAGGATACTTTAAGGCCAGAACACACCAAGCTGACACCGACGAACTAGTGGCGACGAAAGCAGACTGTGGGATTGGCTCACGTCGGCAGCGTCTGTGTCCAAAGTTGACACACCAAACCAATGCTAAACGGCCAAGTAGCACGTCCGTTCTGCGCCTGCGCAAGATGAAATGCCTTTCCGTACCAGCAGGTGGCAGTATCTGAACAGCCAATCAGAATGATCAGATGGTCCGACGAGCTCCAACGGCGATTCAACATTTCGAAAAACTTAGGCCGACAAAGAAAAACTGCCCGACGGCCGACCGTCGGCTTGGTGTGTTCCTGCCTTTAAAGAAAATGTATATATGGAAAACAATGGGCCATACCCTCGGAATACATGGTGAGAAGTATTAACAATGAGATCATTATGCCAGGCTAGCAAACAGTGTAACATAAAAAATAGGGATGCACGATATATCGGCCACCATATCGGTATCAGCTGACATATGTTCATTTTTTATGTTATCGGCCCGATTAGAAAATTTGGCTGATATATTAAAGCCGATAAATAATGGATTATTTCTTTCAGCTGAGACACTACAGATGCGCACTGTTCACCATGATGGTTTTGAATTGCTTGAAATATGATTGAAATCACTTCAAAAAGGAAAATACAGTTAAGTGCAGCACAAGTCTGTCATATTGGCTACATAAAATTATAATGGGAACATGGCTTTTAATGCAGAAACGTTCATTTTAGTAATCAATTCTCTCAAAAAATTATATAAAAATTTGGATTCAGATTTATCGGCCAATATATATCGGTTATCGGCTTTCAAATAAAATAATTATCGGTTATCGGTATTGGCTGAAATTTTCATATCGGTGCATCCCTAATAAAAAAATTACCTCAGGTATCCAGCGCTAGTTTCGACAACATTGCCTTGCAGTGAAAAAGACTAGGCGTTGTTTTTATTCCACTATATTGACTTTGTCAGCTAAATTCACTGTTAGATTAGATCGATTACACTAGCTATTCACTGGAAACATAGCATGCTGAGGACATCTGCTGGGTAAAGTGGTGTAAATGCAACATGAACAGCAAAAACATGTTGTACACGCTTTGAAACCGAAGCGCATGAGCTTAGAATAAACGGACCGTTATCTTCGTTGGTGTGGATGGACGGGCCTTTAGTGTATCCATTTGGATGCGTCAAGGTTATAAACCTTGGATACCTGAAATGGATTGACTGTGGAAGTTACATTGAAACAACCAATCAGAACACAAATAACAGTTTCATGGCTGAACTATTTATTCAAATCTGATTGCCACAAAACCACCATTTTTGCTGCCTGTCTGAACAAAACCTTAGGCACACCAACACAGTGACTCACAGAGAGTAAATTTGGAAGAGCCTTGAGCATTTTGGCTTTGCAGTCTCTGTGCAAAGTACCACCGCACCCTGGTTCCAAGCGGTCTGGCAGTTCACACAGGTTCAAGTGACCCAATCGGCTCTTTTCTCCTTGCATAGCAAAAGAAAACTATGAGAACTATGCAGTGTGCTGCTTTACAGTTTTATTAGAATTCATTGGTTCCACTTGTGAAAATTCTTTATCTCAAAAGATGGGCAACAAAGAGAGATTTGCGAGATTCTCTTATAATTTGATTCAAATTGGTTCTGACGCCTTCAGATCTTCTCTCAGGACTTGGGTGGGCGACTTTGGATTGTCTTAGGTGGCGAATGCTTGGCAGCATTCTGAACCCACTCGTTCTTTTCTGCACATACTCTTTCTTCCTCTTCAGGGGCTTCTGGAATAGCCTCTACATTCCTTCTTTTACCTCATATGGAACAGCCAATTCTCACCTCCCCCTTTTTTCTCCATGCACACCCGTCCATCCGCCTCCTGGTTGTAACATCCAGTAGCAGGGCCGTTCCTTCCCCCATCTGTTTATGTTTATCGTGCTGCTCCAGGTTAGAGGGCTCCTCTGCCAGGAAATTCCTGTAATGGCAAAATCAAATGTTCCATCTCTTGAAATATTTTGAAGCCCCCAGTTCTTCCTCATCCTAAGAAATACTACTGTTTTCTTATCCTTATTTTTAGAATCTACTGTTCCAGCCTACATCCTTTCTCAAATGACTAATTTCCTCACTCGTTTTCACACTTATCTCCATTTGGCTGTTCTTTCTCAGAGTTTCTCCTCGTTTTATTGTTCACTATAAACATTTAATGAGTTTAAATGTTGCGCCTACACAGCATCCAAACTTGTAAAAGCTTTTGTCAGCTTCTATAGTAAACATCTGAAGCAGTGCAATTGAATTAATACTACTGAGAGCTGCATGATTTTGGAAAATAATCGAATTGTGATTTATTTTTTGTCTGATGCAAAAAATGCAAATGCGATTTAAAATGAGTTAAAAAAAAGCTCCAGGTTTGCTGTGTTTGTTTGTAGGACTGTACAATTTGGCCAAACATTTTGTGATTATATCAATATGATTATAAAATAATAATAATAATAATTTTTATTATTATTACTACTACTAAAATAAAAATAATATTATTAATATTAAAATAAATTATTATTATTGTTATTTAATATTTCTTTTTATATATTAAAATATAATTTTAACTCTATTACAATAAAAGGAATTTAATGAGAATGATGTGAGAATGGAATTTAATGAATTTATTGCTGTAAATTTCTATTTGTAAATAAATAAATAAATAAATCTATTTCAATAAATCAAATTAATTGTGCTGCCCTACAAGACTATCGCCCCTTTTAACCCCTTAAAACCCTAAAGGAATATTTCACCCAAAAAGAAACTTGTCATAATTTACTCATGTTATTCCGAACCTGTATGCATTTCTTTCTTGATGTTTTTCTTGTCCATTGAAAGTCAGTGCGGTCCAAAACCCTACAGCTTAATCATTGTTTCCAAAATCTTCTTTTGTGTCGCACAGGTTTGGAACAACATGAGGGTGAGTAAATGATTACAGAAGATGCATTTTTGGGTGAACTATCCCTTTAAATATTGAACTCTGGGGCTTGTTTGTGCTAAATGACATCTAACATCATGTGGATTGTTGAAGAAAAGTGTGCTTTTACTTTTTTTCTTCTTTTTTTTTTTACCAATTGGACGATTTACAGCTAGCGTACAATGAAATGGACAAAAAATGCCATTGGCATATAATATACAACCAAAGGAATCCCTAGTAGCTTGTATATACTCTCACTAACTCCTTCTCCTCATGCCTTGGAAAGTCTGGAGGGTTTTAGTGCTGCTACAGTATGTACTAAATAAACACTCATCTCCCCCCTCTCGAGATGATAAACCATGGATCATTTTCCCTAAAAATCTACTGTTGTTTTTCACCTACAGTTTTAAACTGCTGTGAGGGCGATGTCCTGTTTCTCCTGGACTCCTCTGGTAGCGTGGCCTCCTACGAGTTCTCCCGTATGGTGGACTTCCTGTCGGAGCTCCTGCTGCCTTTCTCATTAGGGCCGAATGAGGTGAGGGTGGGACTGCTGCAGGTTGGGACTGAACCCCATCTCGAGTTTGGCTTTGACACCTACAGCTCCCAGCAAGGACTGCAGGAGGCCCTGGAGAGGACTAGACAGCTAAAGGGTGACACCAACACGGTGGACGCTCTACTGTTGGCTAGGAATCAAGTTTTGAAACAGGGTGTGCCGGGAGGTGCCAGACCAGATCTGCCCAGGGTTCTGGTTTGGCTCACGGATGGAGTGGATCCCGGCGAGGTGCAGGAACCAATGGCGAGGCTGCGAGAAGAGGGTGTGGCTGTACTAGTGGTTTCCACTGGTCATGGGAACTACCAGGTGCTGAGAGATGTTGTAAGTCCACCTACAGAGGAGCACCTGTTCTTTGTGGACGTTGACGATATCAACATCATCAGCGAAGACTTGAGGAATGCAATTATTGGTGTGTGTTTCACCTAAATATCTCAAAAACTACAATAGTTATGGCAAAAAAAAACTAAATTCTATCACATGCTCAGCCTCATTTCATTGCAAACCTGACTTTTATTATTCTGTTGAATACAAAGTTAGATGTTTAGATGTTCATGATAATCGATTCCATATTACAAAAGCAAATGTTGAACATGCATGGACTGTCAAGCTCCAAAAAGTGCAAAAGAACCTCATTATTATTATTATTAATTAGTAAATTAATAATAATAATTAGTAAATCGTACGCACGATTTAGCAATTTGAGGGAACGAAATAGTAAATTGTGTGCACGATTTAACAAATCAAGGGAACGAAATAGTAAATCGTGCGCACGATTTAGCAAATCGAGGGAACGAAATAGTAAATCATGCGCACGATTTAGCAAATCGAGGTAACAAAATAGTAAATCGTGTGCACGATTTAGCAAATCGAGGGAACGAAATAGTAAATCATGCGCACGATTTAGCAAATCAAGGGAACGAAATAGTAAATCGTGCACACGATTTAGCAAATCGAGGGAACGAAATAGTAAATCATGCGCACGATTTAGCAAATCGAGGTAACAAAATAGTAAATCGTGTGCACGATTTAGCAAATTGAGAGAATGAAATAGTAAATCGTGCGCACGATTTAGCAAATCGAGGTAACAAAATAGTAAATCGTGTGCACGATTTAGCAAATCGAGGGAACTAAATAGTAAATCATGCGCACGATTTAGCAAATCCAGGGAACGAAATAGTAAATCGTGCGCACGATTTAGCAAATCGAGGGAACGAAATAGTAAATCATGCGCACGATTTAGCAAATCGAGGTAACCAAATAGTAAATCGTGTGCACGATTTATCAAATCAAGGGAACGAAATAGTAAATCGTGCGCACGATTTAGCAAATCATGGGAACGAAATAGTAAATCATGTGCACGATTTATCAAATCGAGGGAACAAAATAGTAAATCGTGCGCACGATTTAGCAAATCATGGGAACGAAATAGTAAATCATGTGCACGATTTAGCAAATCAAGGGAACGAAATAGTAAATCGTGCGCACGATTTAGCAAATCATGGGAACGAAATAGTAAATCATGTGCACGATTTAGCAAATCGAGGGAACGAAATAGTAAATCGTGCGCACGATTTAGCAAATCGAGGGAACGAAATAGTAAATCATGTGCACGATTTATCAAATCGAGGGAACGAAATAGTAAATCGTGCGCACGATTTAGCAAATCATGGGAACGAAATAGTAAATCATGTGCACGATTTATCAAATCAAGGGAACGAAATAGTAAATCGTGCGCACGATTTAGCAAATCATGGGAACGAAATAGTAAATCATGTGCACGATTTATCAAATCAACGGAACGAAATAGTAAATCGTGCGCACGATTTAGCAAATCATGGGAACGAAATAGTAAATCATGCGCACGATTTAGCAAATCGAGGGAACAAAATAGTAAATCATGCGCATGATTTAGCAAATCGAGGGAACAAAATAGTAAATCGTGTGCACGATTTATCAAATCAAGGGAACGAAATAGTAAATCGTACGCACGATTTATCAAATCAAGGGAACGAAATAGTAAATCGTGAGCACGATTTATCAAATCAAGGGAACGAAATAGTAAATCGTGCGCACGATTTAGCAAATCGAGGGAACGAAATAGTAAATCGTGCGCACGATTTAGCAAATCATGGGAACGAAATAGTAAATCATGCGCACGATTTAGCAAATCGAGGGAACAAAATAGTAAATCGTGCGCATGATTTAGCAAATCAAGGGAACAAAATAGTAAATCGTACGCACGATTTATCAAATCAAAGGGAACGAAATAGTAAATCGTGAGCACGATTTATCAAATCAAGGGAACGAAATAGTAAATCGTGCGCACGATTTAGCAAATCGAGGGAACGAAATAGTAAATCGTGCGCACGATTTAGCAAATCATGGAACGAAATAGTAAATCATGCGCACGATTTAGCAAATCGAGGGAACGAAATAGTAAATCGTGAGCACGATTTATCAAATCAAGGGAACGAAATAGTAAATCGTGCGCACGATTTAGCAAATCGAGGGAACGAAATAGTAAATCGTGAGCACGATTTATCAAATCAAGGGAACGAAATAGTAAATCGTGCGCACGATTTAGCAAATCGAGGGAACAAAATAGTAAATCGTGTGCACGATTTATCAAATCAAGGGAACGAAATAGTAAATCGTACGCACGATTTATCAAATCAAGGGAACAAAATAGTAAATCGTACGCACGATTTATCAAATCAAGGGAACGAAATAGTAAATCGTACGCACGATTTATCAAATCAAGGGAACGAAATAGTAAATCGTGAGCACGATTTATCAAATCATGGGAACGAAATAGTAAATCGTGCGCACGATTTAGCAAATCGAGGGAACGAAATAGTAAATCGTGAGCACGATTTATCAAATCAAGGGAACGAAATAGTAAATCGTGCGCACGATTTAGCAAATCGAGGGAACAAAATAGTAAATCGTGAGCACGATTTATCAAATCATGGGAACGAAATAGTAAATCGTGCGCACGATTTAGCAAATCGAGGGAACGAAATAGTAAATCGTGAGCACGATTTATCAAATCAAGGGAACGAAATAGTAAATCGTGCGCACGATTTAGCAAATCGATTTATCAAATCAAGGGAACAAAATAGTAAATCGTGTACGCACGATTTATCAAATCAAGGGAACGAAATAGTAAATCGTACGATTTATCAAATCACGAAATAGATTTATCAAATCAAGGGAACAAAATAGTAAATCGTACGCACGATTTATCAAATCAAGGGAACAAAATAGTAAATCGTACGCACGATTTATCAAATCAAGGGAACGAAATAGTAAATCGTACGCACGATTTATCAAATCAAGGGAACGAAATAGTAAATTGTGCGCACGATTTAGCAAATCAAGGGAACAAAATAGTAAATCGTACGCACGATTTATCAAATCAAGGGAACGAAATAGTAAATCATGCGCACGATTTAGCAAATCGAGGGAACGAAATAGTAAATAGTGCGCACGATTTAGCAAATCGAGGGAACGAAATAGTAAATCGTGCGCACGATTTAGCAAATCGAGGGAACGAAATAGTAAATCGTGCGCACGATTTAGCAAATCAAGGGAACAAAATAGTAAATCGTGAGCACGATTTAGCAAATCGAGGGAACGAAATAGTAAATCGTGCATGATTTATCAAATTGAGGGAACGAATTAGTAAAACTTGCGCACGATTTACTTTTTTTCTTGCATGTCATGTGCGGGGCTCCGTACAAATTTCATTCAAAACCATTAAAAAAAAATCATACTTGTAGAAATTCAAGTTTGGAACAAATTGATGGTTATTCTAACTTCATACATTTTTTTTATTTTTATCAACATTTGAAAGTGGGTAAGTTTCATAAAAAAAGCAACATTACGTTAGGCAATTTTGATTCATATACTGTTTAATGTTTGATGATTGTGTTATTTTACATGTGCGTCAGCAATCGCTTGTTTCAGCTTTTTCTTCGCCTGTGTTTTGACGCGGACATTCTGTGCTTTTTCATAAGGCCCAGTGTGCATCTTGCATAATAGCGCCCCCTACAGTATAACAGTCAAAACATGGATTACTGGAAAATTCTGTCAATGTAGACCTTGATTTCATATTTCACCCAGAACAACAGTCAATCTTATGAGAGTGTTTTCTAAATAGGGAGAGTGATCTGATGTGGGTGTGAATAGCTCCGTACCTCCGCCCCAGTGTGCCGAAGGAATCTCAAATGCCAGTCAACTCCGACACAAATAGCTTGAGACGGCTCCAAGATAAGAAGCGCCATGAGGAAACAGAGACAGAAACCGGCAGACACTGTAATGAGAGATGAGGGCTATTTATACAGAAATTATTTTATCCTTTTCGACCCCCGGCAAAGTCCCCCGGAGCGCTAGACACAGCTATTATTAGTAGGCATTCCTTCGCACATATATAAGGCCTTACATATGTGCAACTTCCAGACACTTACATAAACAAATGTATTGATTGCACGCAATAATTCAGACCAGGTGGTGTTTTATCCTTTTTAGAAATTGCCCTAGGCATGGATTTAGAGACTAGAGTGACTAATTTCATTTCTGCCATCTTTTATTTCTCTTTCTCTCTGATCAAATGCAGAGATTATTCGGGCCGAGAGGCTACAGGTGAAGTCGGTCACTGCTACTTCAGCTCAGCTGGAATGGAGACCTGTGTTGGCTGGTACCGGCTACTACGATATTCAGTTTGGTCCCATCCGGACAGGGCAGACCGGAGGGTCCGGAGGTCCAGGCACCAGTCCTGGCACTGGTTTGGGTCCTTTTCAGAGGATCACGCGGCCTGGAGATGCCAGCTCGGCTCAGCTGACTGGCCTGCGTCCAGACACTACGTACACCGTCACCCTCACACCAAAGGCTAACCTGGAGTTCCTGAACTCTCTTCAAGCCACCTTTACTACACAGCCAGGTGCGCAATCTGTAGATTAGTCATCATTGAAAGGGAACCGAAGTGTGAATCTCATAAAGCCTGTTAAGAATATTTCATCACAAGTTCAAAAGAAGAAAAAAAGAAACTATACTTCACATAATGAAAATTATTTTTTATGACCATTAGTTTTTGGTCGTTGTGTCTTTAATGTTTAATTCATGCTTATAATAATAAAGCTAATAATAATAAAAATAATATTGATTTGTATTAATTAAATATGAATATGAAATGTATTAGTAATATTAATAGCATTAATTAGACATTATTAATTAAATATGAATATTAAATGTATTAATAATAATAATAATGGTCATTGTTATTATAATTATTAGCATTAAATATCATTAACTTAACATTAAATAATAACAACAACAACAATAATGATAAATATTAACAAATAAGAAATTATATTTAGAATACTGAGAATTATTTTTATGACCATTATTTTTTTATTGTCTTTAATGTTTAAACTATGCTTATAATAACAATAATAATTATTATTAAATAGCATTAATTAAATATAAACATTAAATGTATTATTGTTATTAGTAATATTATTAATAGAATCAATTAGATATCATGAAATAAATATGAATATTAAATGTATTATTATTAATAATAATAATAATGATCATTGTTATTATAATTATTAGCAGTAAATATCAGTACCTTAACATTAAATAATAACAACAATAAAGATAAATATTATCAAATAAGAAATTATACTTAGAATACTGAGAATGAGTTTTATGACTAGTATTTTTTATTGTCTTTAATGTTTAAATTATGCTTATAACAATAATAATATTAGTATTAAATAGCATTAATTAAATATAAACATTAAATGTATTATTGGTAATAATTATTATTTTTATTATTGTTATTTTTTATCATTAATTACAATAATTAATTAAATGTAATATTCATATTTATTGTTATTATTTTTAAATGAAAATGTATTAATAATAATAATTTAATGTTCATATTTACTTAATGTTAATTTAATATTAAATATTTAATGTTTTGTAATATTAAAATGTAATTTTAACCCTATTACAATAATGAGAATTGAGAATCACTGAGAAATACTGATATTGCATATTCACTGTTAAAGTCAACATGAAATAAAAATGTGTGCATATTATTCCCTTTTCTTCATAAAAAAACCTTAGAAGCATTAAATTATAGAAGTAAAATGGGATATGAACAGTTTCTTGTTGACTCTTGTTGTTACTCTTTTGGATTATATAAAGTTATTTAAACAAATGTGGCTATATGCACAATCGCCATCTTTGTTCAGACCTCTCTCATGTCTTCTCCCCAGTGGCTCCTCCTCAGCCGGAGGTCCAGACTCTCTCCACAGTGACGGTGTCCGAGTCGAGCAGCAGCAGTGTGCGTGTGAGCTGGGCTCCGCTGCTGCCTCACCTCATACAGGCCTATCAGGTGGAGTATTCAGCTCTTCCTTCAGGGCCGCTCCGGGTGATCAGCCTCAGTAACAGGCAGGACTCCATAGTCCTTACTGACCTCCAGCCCGACACGCAGTACCTGGTCACCATAAGCGCAAAACAGTACTCTGGCAAAGAGAGAGCCATGTCGGTTAAAGCCTGTACACAGGAAGGTAAGAACGAACGGATGTGTTATGTGTTATGCATGCCATTATAAGTGCTTTCCTTTTCCAGCAAAATGACACCTGGGCCTGGTTTCACAGACAGGGCTAATTTAACTAAGGCCTAATCAGGACATTTAAAGGGATAGTTCACCCAAAAATGAAAATTATCCCATGATTTACTCACCCTCAAGCCATACTATTTTCTTTCAGATTAAAAAATATCCTGGCTTTTCCGAGCTTTATAATGGAAGTGAATGGGGGGCGAGATTTTGAAGACCAAAAAAATGCATCCATTCATCATAAAAATAATCCAAAAATGGCTCCAGGGGGTTAATAAAGGCCTTTTGAAGTGAAGCGATGGGTTTTTGTAGGAAAAGTATCCATATTTAAACTTTATTAACTAAAATAACTAGCCTTCGGCAGACGACATGTAGGATAAGCTTAGATGCCTCTCGTGGTTCAAACAATAGGGCTCCTCTTCTCTTGTATCGAAATCCTCTGATAAAAATTAAAATGAATTAATTTTAAACTTCTAATTTGTGACCAGCATTTTGTTTTGCTCTATTCTCTGCGCTTCCACGTTCGTCATTATGTTATGCGTCGGGTCAAAGGTCACTCTTCCGCTGCAAATCGATCAGTACGGCCAACTGCCGAAGTTTTAAATATGGATATTTTCTTACAAAAACCCATCGCTTCGCTTCAGAAGGCCTTTATTAACCCCCTGGGGCCATGTGGATTATTTTTATGATGGATGGATGCATGTTTTTGGGCTTCAAAATCTCGTCCCCCATTCACTACCATTATAAAGCTTGGATATTTTTTAATATATCTCTGATTGTGTTCATCTGAAAGAAGATATATACCTAGTATGGCTTGAGGGTGAGTAAATCATGGGATAATTTTCATTTTTGGGTGAACTATCCCTTTAAATGCCCCTTTAATCAAGTTGGTTTCAGTTAAAACGGCTCAAACATGCATTTTAGTCTGGGACTAGGCTACACTGTCTGTGAAACTGGGGGATTATTGTAGTCTTAAGTTCATCAAGTTCTATAATTAAATTCATTAGGAGCATCAGGAATAGTGTTGGAATCCCTCTTTTCCAATCAGACCACACCATTTAGTGTTCCTGCCAATGTTATTCCCACATCCCCTCCCTCTGATTCCCAGCAAGAAACGGGAAGCTTGACCTCTCCCCCTCTTTCTCTCAGTGCTGCCGGCTCTCTCGGATCTACAGCTGACCACAGTGGGCAATGAGTCAGTGCAGCTCCGGTGGAAGGGGAGTTACGACGGGCTCCGTGGTTACTGGGTCACATGGGAGCGAGGTCAGAGCCAGCGCTCCACCCTGTATTTACCACCCAACCGCCTATCCACCACCCTCAACCATGTGCCCTCCAGAGCCCGCGTCTGCGTCTCCCCGGTGTACCGGACGGCTCGTGGCGAGGGTCTCTGCTGCACTGCTTAGATCTGGTCTTCGGTGAGACACCCGTCTGTAGAACATGGGGATTATGGGTTATTTTATGTTATGAAATAAGCATCTTAACCCTGTAAAGCCTGACATATGACATAATATAGTCCAGAAATACAAATTTTTGGAAATGGAACAGTTTGTTTAACCTTATCTAAAAAGGTTTCATGTTTGAATATTAGAGGTACAATGGTTCAAATGACTTTTTATCATGGTTTTAGGGTCACGGTTTCGATACAGGACAGTATGTGCTATGTTCAGGGAAAATAGGACAAGTGTCAAATAAAAATAAAGAAAATAAGATCAAATATTCAAACTACAAGCAACATCACAAATAAATACAATAGAGCAAAGATTCAAATAAAATAAACAGTGCTTTTCAGGTATATAACTATGGAAGCCCGTTTCCGAAACCTAAAAAAAAAAAAAAAAAACAGCACTAAAAAAAAAAAAAAAAATCACGCAATTGCGACTTTATATCTCAGAATTCTGACTTTATAACTCACAATTGTGAGATATAAACACGCAATTGCGAGTTAAAAAGTCAGAATTCTGAGATAAAAAGTTGCAATTAATCTTTTTTTTTTTTTTTTTTAGTGGTGTTTTTTTTTTTTTTTTTTAGTGGCGGAAACAGGCTTCCATAAATTACGGAAGAGGATTAGGGCCAAGCAATAATAAAAAAATAAAACCATCTCGAGATTAAAGTTGTTAAATTTCGAGAAAAAACTCGTTAAATTTCGAGAAAAAAAGTCTTAATAAAATGTTGAGAATAAAGTCATTAAATTACGAGAATAAACTCGTTAAATTACGAGAAAAAACTTGTTAAATTTTGAGAAAAAACGAGATAAAATGTGAGAATAAATTAAATTACGAGAAAAAAGTTGTTAAAAAGAACAAATTCGTTAATTATGAGAAAAAAGTCAAGATAAAATGAATAAACTCATTAAATTTGAAAAAAGAATAAAGTCAAGATAAAATGTTGAGAATAAACTCGTTAAATTACGAAAAAAGAGAAAAAGTGAGAATAAAGTTAAATTACGAGAAAAAAGTCGTTAAATTACGAGAACAAATTCGTTAAATTATGAGAAAAAAGTCAAGATAAAATGTTGAGAATAAACTCATTAAATTACGAGAACAAATTCGTTAAATTATGAGAAAAAAGTTAAGATAAAATGTTGAGAATAAACTCATTAAATTATGAGAAAAATTTTGTTAAATTTCGAGAAAAAAGTCGAGATAAAATGTTGAGAATAAACTCATTAAATTATGAGAAAAAAGTCGTTAAATTATGAGAAAAAAGTCGAGATAAAATGTTGAGAATAAACTCATTAAATTACGAGAAAAAAGTTGTTAAATTACGAGAACAAATTCGTTAAATTATGAGAAAAAAGTCAAGATAAAAGTTGAGAATAAACTCATTAAATTATGAGAAAAAAGTCGTTAAATTACAAATTTGTTCTCATAATTTAACGACTTTTTTCTCGTAATTTAATGACTTTATTCTCATAATTTAATGAGTTTATTCTCATAATTTAATGAGTTTATTCTCAACATTTTATCTTGACTTTTTTCTCGAAATTTAACGACATTTTTCTCATAATTTAACAAATTTGTTCTCGTTATTTAACGACTTTTTTCTCGAAATTTAACAAGTTTTTTCTCGTAATTTAAGGAGTTTATTCTCAACATTTTATTTAGACTTTTTTCTCGAAATTTAACAACTTTAATCTCGAGATGGTTTCATTTTTTTATTATTGCTTGGCCCTAATCCTCTTCCGTAATAAATAACAGTCGTTTTCAAGTACAGAAAATGAAGTAATAAAGTAATCAAATATTAAATAACACTGCATATTATCTTTACTGTATAACTTAAATAAAGATTAATCATTATTGAAGTTACAAAAGCTATTCAGTCAAGAGCCGTGTGTTATTTCTTTGTCATTTGTTGTTTGATTAACATTAAAAACAGACAGTAGGCTTCTTTCCCTTTAAGACATAGGCCTAAAGCACGATGCCTTGTCTTTCTCGACTGTTATACGTTCACTTAAGACATAACTGACTATGTTTGCTAGGATAGTCGCCAAGACGGGCATGTTGATCTAATTTTTGTGTGAAGGTGTCCGTTCAAGTGCAAGACTTTTTTTTACCGAGAACCGTTACACCCCTAGTGAGTATCATAAACATCAGGTTTTTGTGGCTCATATAGAATGATATAAGAGAATATGGAGCTCACACATGAGGAGGAACATAACTGAGGCCCAAACTGAGCAAAAAATGCAATTTGGTGGAGTTGCTGCTGTTTATATGGCCAAAAAGTAAGAAAATCTTATAGCTTGTAAAATCTTCATAAAATGCACATAAATATCAGTTGTCACTATATTTCCCTTAGTAAGATGATATTTAACTCTTTGCCTGCCATTGACGGAATTTTCCGGCTTTCCATGTTTTCACTGTTATACGGTAGATGGCACTATAACGCAAAAGAGTACAGAATCTCTGGATCAAAACACATGCAAAAAAAGCAGAAACAAGCGATAAAACCATTGCTTATGCACGTTGTAGTCTTTGAAAAAACAGTTTTCTCAGCTTTTGCATGAAGAATGCACAAGCCTAAAATATATTGCATGTTCAGATATTCATACAACAAAATATTCTAGTTTTGTGAAAATGATCAAAAACACTGGCAGTGGCTGGCAACTTTCTGGTGGGGAAAGAGTTAAATGCTTAGTTTTATGATCAAAGCTCTGTAGTTTTTATTTTGGGGCAAAACATAATGCAATGCAATACAATGATGAACAAACCTTGGATCATGTTTGATACTCGCATTTTAACATTATTTTAAAATATGATATATTGATAAACTCAAGTTGCATCAGTCCAGCACGTACTCAACTTGAAATATTACTGAAAATATAATAGTTATTTTCATGTTTACTTTATAAAAATAAGATTTTATAGCAAAAAGACTTACTAAAAGGCCTTTTACTTGCTAAAAAGTATGAATTATCAATGTGTGCAACATGTTTTTCAGCAAAGTTTTGATCATCACGTTGATAATTTAGAGGCCTTAGAAATTTGCATATCAATTATGATACAGCAGGATTTACAAGGTTAAAGGTGAAGTAATTCCTCCAAACAGAATTGCATGATGTGAATACATTGGTTGGACAAACAAAAAGCGAAATGTTAAGCTTTTAACACTGCATACACTTTTAAACATGCACCTCTTGTTTGTTTTACTGCACAGCTGCGCTCATCTGGAACCGTGGAGTGCCGCTCTGCCAAACACGAGAGATGGAGGGAAGAACAACACCAAAAGCCTTCCTCAAATGGACAGATGGGAGGACAGAGGAGTCCAGGACTCTGTTGGAAAACTCATCACCCATAGATGGTGATCTTTAAACACACCAACACAACATGCACTGACACACAAACCCCAAACAACACCTAGAACACAGAGACTAAACGAGTCTGAACTGAAAAGTGACTCAAGAACGAGAGTTGTAAAGGAATGTTTTGGGTTCAGCACTTTTTGCCGCATATGTGGCTTGCTGTGCATTACCGCAGATAGTTTTGACTCTTGTAGAAACAAGCCAAAATCACATTTACAGTTATGCACTTAATTATCAGTCTGTTTGTAGTATCCTCATGTATATTGAGTGAAAGTTACAGGGTTTATATGGTCATTAATTATGACTATAACAGACAAAATTAGCGATTTTATCATGTGGCTACTTTAGAAACTGTGTATTTTAACATTTGTGTGTGGTGTCTTTTACCACAGACTTGCAGCTGAACCCATGATATTCCTTTAAAATGCCAGAATTAGACAATCGCGTTTTTATTAAGAGTTATATCACAAAAGCAATAGTTTGTAAATATCCTACTAATGCTTTTTGGGATATATTTATCAAAGACATAGTTGGTTACTGTATTTTTTTTTTTAATTTAGATTCCTCCGTACAGTTTGAAATGGGAACAATAAGACACTTTTAGGGGGAATCTGAATGACATCCATCACTGGTTTTTCTTTAAGGTCAATGCAAATAACATAACCCTGCTTAATTTACTCGTTACCATAGCTGCAGATCTTGGCAGCGGTGAAACTCTGAAAATCTGGCACGGATCTTAATCACTGTGGCTAAAGTATTAAGACTTCAAAAGGGCCACGATTGGTTTGTTTGAAGAATAGTGACTCGGGGTTAAGCTTTTCCCTGTGCATGCATACTGTAGATTGGATTTATCATTTATCAGATTAATGATTTTCTCTGTAGTCGTGTCTTAACAGGCAAACATAAGTTCGCAGGCTGGATCAAGGTCTTAAAATAGTGTTTAGGGATACATCATTTTGTTCTTACAGTCTTTTAATGATGTGAAGTTTTCTACATCATATCACTCAAGACATAAGCATAAAACATTTTCATACCTATTTCAGGGTCATTCTGCAAGAATTTGTAGTCCATTTCTATAGATATTCAAAACATTCATGTCTGATATTTTGTGTCTTTTTTGTTGCATCATAATGGCAGGTTGGGCTTTCTGTATTATGAAAAGGTGCTTGTTCATTCCCAGCTTGGCTGCACGTCTTACACATCACTGTTTTCAAAATGTTTTTAGTTATTAAATAAAAAGGATCCATTTCAGTCCATGTCTGCTTTTGTTTCTAAACCTCTGTGTAATAAAGTAATTATTTATGCCTTAAGAAAGTTATTTTAATTCTTAAATATAACAAATATATATGTATACAGTCAAACCAAAATGTATTCAGACACCTTGAACATTTTATTCATTAATACAGTTTATTCACTATAGTTTAAAAAATCTTAATTATGTCATAACATTTAACACTTAAGCAAAACATGGTCAGGTCAAAGTGTCTGAATAATTTTTGGTTCCAAAACTGGCAATTTTACTGGTAGTCACTGTATGAAGAATTTTTGTGTATAATATTTCACAGTTTACTTTATTTTGCTATCTTCACTATAGTGTCAGTACAAAACAGTACAAAAATAAAAAAATATATATGTAGTGTCTGAATAATTTTTGGTTTGACTGTGTGTATGTATATATATATTTAATATAATATTATATATTTAATATTTTATTATATTACACGTATATATTTTATCACACGCACACACACACACATATACATACATACATATGTGTGTGTGTATGTATAATATAAATAAATGTAATAAAAAAAAAAAAAAAAAAAAAAATATATATATATATATATATATAATTTTATTAGAATTATTTATATTACACACACACACATATATATATATATATGTAAAAATATATGTGTGCATGACAAAATATATTATATATTAAATATATATATATATACATGCAATAAAATATGTATATAAATAATAATATATATTACTTTTTATTACATAAAAAATATAATTTTATTACATAAAATATATATATATATATATATATATATATATATATATATATATATAATTTTATTAGAATTACTTATATTACACACACACACACACATATATATATATATATATATATATATATATATATATATATATATATATATATATATATATATATATATATATATGTGTGTAAAAATATATGTGTGCATGAAAAAATATATATTATATATTAAATATATATATATATATATATATATATATATATATATATATATATATATATATATATATATATATATATATATATATATATTATATATATATTTATATACATATTTTATTGCATGTGTATATATATATATATATATATATATATATATATATATATATATATATATATATATATATATATATATATATATATATATATATATACACACACATGCAATAAAATATGTATATAAATAAAAATATATATTACTTTTTATTACATAAAAAATATTATTTTATTACATAAAATATATATATATATATATATATATATATATTATTTATGGAGCATTTTTAGATGACAGTCACATTTCACTCCAAAATAATAAAAAAATTGTTCTGCATACCGAAAATTAACTTTTTTTTATTCTTATTACTGTAATACAGTCTTATATTCTTAAATTAAATGAATGATTTCACTTTACAGGAATGATAAACGGACTTATAAAATACAAAAACTCTGAATGGTGCCACAATAGCTTTTTCTTTAAGCAAAATATAATTTCTATTTTGAGGTGAAATATGAGATCCCAAGATTCGCCCTTTCATTGAACAATATTTAAAAATACTACACAATTTAAATCCCATTTGAAAGTTTATTTATAGAATTTCACTGCAGAATATGAAGTTGCCCGACTGTCTGAAAATGAAACGCTGGATTTAAATCCATTATTTGAATGCTCTATTTTTAAGCAGTTTTCAAAAACTGAAAGTAGGGACAGAACCGAAAGTTTTTTTTAAACAAATCAATCAAAATACCCCAGCAGCAGGTTTAAACAGTGGCCCATCATTAATCTTAAACTCTTCCTCCTCTCAATATTTTGGTTCCCTATCCAAGTGTTCTTTGGCCGAGCTCAGATGGCTCAACTGACATTAATGAGGGTTAAACTTTGACTATGTTCGGTACAAAAATGCAGCCGCCAACAATCTCAAGCGTAGCGTACAGCTCCACGTCATCTCCATGCCTAAGAAACACGCGCTCAGTCATACTCCACAGTTCCTGTACATTTAAACTATTAAAGTTCTTCATTCGCTCTAGATGCTCAGGGTGTTGAGTGCTGGCACAAGAGTGACGGCTTCAGGTCCGTTCTGATTCTGGTCATGTGACCCTTTGCCCTGTAAAACCTTCTGTCTATGTCTCTCCTCTTGACGTTTCTTCTTTTCTAGACGCTGTTGCTCTTTCCTTTGTTTATTAGAGAGCTAAAAAGCATAAAAATACAAGAACACTTAATTACTTTCATCTGAGAATCTCAAATATGACACAATTTATCATTCAAAACGATCTCTGTTACCTTGGGTTTATGTGAGATGCTGTCCTCTGTTGGCGATACGATTTCACTACATTCAGCCTGCATGCCTTGACATAAAGAGTGTGTCCCCGAGGCCGAATCTCTCTGTGATGATTGGTTGCTCAGTTCAGACTCCAGCCAATCACCGTGGCACGTTTGTGATGTGGCATCCGATTGACATAGATTGTCTGATTGACCTGCGGACACAAAACAGCAGTGAGAGCATGTTGGGAGTAAAGGAAACAGAATTAAAACATTGATTTAAAAACGGACGGACTGTCGGCACAGAGAATGTTCAAGATCAGCTCTTCATCTTCAGAGAGAGAGCGCGAGGGAGAGGCGCCTCTCGACTTCTCTTTCTGCCCGTCTCCAAAGCGCCTGGAATTATTCAGACTCTATCCAAAGAAAAGATGACAAAGTCACATGATAAGAGCTTAGCAAATCACAAACAAGGTCACCTACAGTGCATCCAGAAAGTTTTCACAGTGCTTCACTTTTTCCACATTTTGTTATGTTACAGCCTTATTTCTGGATTAACTGGATTAAATTTATTATTTTCCTCAAAATTCTACAAACAATACCCCATGATGATAATGTGAAAGGAGTTTGTTTGAAATCTCTTGAAATTTATTAAAAATAAAAAATGAAAATAAATCACATGTACATGCAAGTATTCACAGCCTTTGCTCAATACTTTGTTGAAGCACTTTTGGCACCAATTACAGCCTCAAGTCTTTTTTCAGTATGATGCTACAAGCTTGGCACAGCTATTTTTGGGCAGTTTCTCCTATTCTTCTTTGCAGGTCCTCTCACACTCCATCAGGTTGGATGGGGAGCGTCGGTGCAGAGCCATTTTCAGATCTCTCCAAAGATCGGGTTCAAGTCTGGGCTCTGGCTGGGCCACTCAAGGACATTCACAGAGTTGTCCTGTAGCCACCGCTTTGTTATCTTGACAGTGTTGTCCTGTTGAAAGATGAACATTCACCCCAGTCTGAGGTCAGAGCGCTCTGGAACAGGTTTTCATCAAGGATGTCTCTGTACATTGCTGCATTCATCTTTCCCTAGATCCTGACTAATCTCCCAGTTCCTGCCGCTGAAAAACATCCTCACAGCATGATGCTGCCACCACCATGCTTCACTGTAGGGATGGTATTGGTCAGGTGATGTACGGTGCCTGGTTTCCTCCAGACATGGCGCTTGCTATTCAGGCCAAAGAGACCAATCTTTTTGTTTCTCATGGTCTGAGAGTCCTCCAGGCGGGCTGTCATGTGCCTTTTACTGAGGAGTGGCTTCCGTCTGGCCACTCTACCATACAGGCCTGATTGGTGGAGTTCTGCAGAGATGGTTGTTCTTCTGGAAGGTTCTCATCTCTTCACAGAGAAACACTGGAGCTCTGTCAGAGTGACCATCGGGTTCTTGGTCACCTCCCTGACTAAGGCCCTTCTCAGTTTGGCCGGGCGGCCCGCTCTAGGAAGAGTCCTGGTTGTTCCAAACTTCTTCCATTTACGGATGATGGAGGCCACTGTACTCATTGGGACCTTTAATGCTGCAGAAATTTTTCTGTACCCTTCCCCAGATCTGTGCCTCGATACACTCCTGTCTCTGAGGTCTACAGACAATACCTTAGACTTCATGGCTTGGTTTGTGCTCTGACATGCACTGTTAATTGTGGGACCTTATATAGACAGGTGTGTGCCTTTCCAAATCATGTCCAATCAACTGAATGTACCACAGGTGGACTCCAATCAAGCTGAAGAAACATCTCAAGGATGATCAGTGGAAACAGGATGCACTGAGCTCAATTTTGAGTGTCATGGCAAAGGCTTTTTTGTTTATTATTTTTAATAAATTTGCAGGAATTTCAAACAAACTTCTTTCACGTTGTCATCATGGGGTATTGTTTGTAGAATTTTGAGGAAAATAATTAATTTAATCCATTTTGGAATAAAGCTTTAACATAACAAAATGTGGAAAAAGTGAAGCGCTGTGAATACTTTCCAGATGCACTGTAAATAAACTCTAAGATTCAAAAGTTCTTTATTTTAAAGGTGCCCTCGAATGAAAAATTGAATTTATCTTGGCATAGTAGAATAACAAGAGTTCAGTACATGGAAAAGACATACATTGAGTTTCAAACCCCATTGCTTCCTCTTTCTTATGTAAATCTCATTTGTTTAAAAGACTTCCGGAAAACACGCGGATCTCAACATAACACCGACTGTTATGTAACAGTTGGGGTGTACGCCCCAATATTTGCATATATGCCAGCCCATGTTCAAGCATTAGACAAGGAAAGGCAGTATTAACGTCTGGATCTGTGCACAGACAAGGTAAGCAAGCAAGAACAACAGCGAAAAATGGCAGATGGAGCAATAATAACTGACATGATCCATGATATCATGATATTTTTAGTGATATTTGTAAATTATCTTTCTAAATGTTTCGTTAGCATGTTGCTAATGTACTGTTAAATGTGGTTAAAGTTACCATCGTTTATTACTGTATTCATGGAGACAAGAGAGCCGTCGCTATTTTCATTTTTAAACACTTGCAGTCTGTATAATTCATAAACACAACTTCATTCTTTATAAATCTCTCCAACAGTGTGTAATGTTAGCTTTAGCCACAGAGCATAGCCTCAAACTCATAGAGAATCAAATGTGAACATCAAAATAAATACTTTACTCACATGATTCGATGTATGCACACAGCATGCATGACGAACATCTTGTAAAGATCCATTTGAGGGTTATATTAGCTGTGTGAACTTTGTAAATGCGCTGTAATACAGTCGAGAGCTCGTGAGGCAGGGGGCACGCGAATTAAAGGGGCGGCGCGCTGAAAAAATCAGTGCATAGTTAATGATGCCCCAAAATAGGCAGTTAAAAAAAATTATTTAAAAAAAATCTATGGGGTATTTTGAGCTTAAACTTCACAGACACATTCAGGAGACACCTTAGACTTATATTACATCTTGTGAAAAAGCATTCTTGGGCACCTTTAAAGAAGTCTCACCAAGGCTGCATTTTGCTGATCAAAAATACAGTAAAAACTGTAATATTATGAAATATTATTACAATATAAAATAACTGTTTTCTATTTTCATATAATTAAAAATGTAATTTATTCCCGTGTTGGTAAAGCTGAATTTTCAGCATCGTTACTCCAGTCTTCAGTGTCACATGATCCTTCAGAAATCATTCTAATATGCTGATTTGCTCAAGAAACATTTATAATTATTATTATTAACATTATAAATGTCTTCACTGTCACTTTTGATCAATTTAATGTCCTTGCTGAAGAAAAATATTCATTGTGCCCCCACACTTCTGAATGGTAAATGCTCCTTTAGGAATTGTCCATCTTTGGTTCATGCGTGTGTCTGATGTTTGTTTAGTTGACAGACCTCTATACGTAGATGTGCCGGACTCTCCGAGTTGTCTCCAATCTTCCGGACGCTGTCATAATGGTCTCCATAGCGATATGCGATGTGTAGCTCACGGCACGACGGCTTGTCTGTACCATTTATCTAAATGGCAAGAAAGAAAGCATTAATAAAGACACACTTTAGAATTACATGAATCAAATATATAAATGCTCCATCACCTCCCACAATGGATTGTTCAGCTGATGAATAACCACTTTCAACTGCTGGCTGCGAGCGAAGGCCACGATGGCATCATTACCGGCAAACATGCCTGGCTGTGAGAGGTTTGACACTGAGAATGAAAAAAATGACAAGGATTTCTTCAATGACATACAAGAACTTTCCTTCAGGAATGCACTGAAATAGCTGGATAACACAGCACTCAAATTTAGTAAAATATATATATATATATATATATATATATATATATATATATATATATATATATTACACACATACAGGGACAAACAGGAAATAATTACATGTAAATATGAATATATAGATCTAAATCTGAATATATATTTATAGGCCTAAATATATAATGTAAATATGAATATACAGTCAGAAAAATATAGTTACAAATCTGAATATATAGTCATAAGTTTGAATATAAAAAATATAAATCGTGAATATATAATTATTAGTCAGAATATATATTTATAAATCCCAAATATATTAGTTATAACTCTGAATATATAAATATAAATCAGAATATATATAGTTATAAGTCTGAAAATATAAATGCAGATCCTGAATATATAATTATTAGTCAGAATATATATTTATAAATCCTGAATATAGTTATAACTCTGAATATATAAATGTAAATACTGAATGTATAGTTATCAGTCAAAATATATAGTTATAAATCCTGAATATATAATATTGTCTACTTCTTAGGTCCTGAATTTTAGCACAGGATTGTGGGTATTGCATATCATTTTACTCATTCCTACAAGTTTCATGCTTATAATGTGCTACATTCCTGCAAACAATTATTAGCATGCAAGTTGAATAAATTATTTTTTTATTTTAAAATAAATAGATTTTTTATTTTTTATAAATTTTTTATTTGAACTTTTTTTATATTTTCATATTATTAATACAGTATTACAGTATATTAATATTCGAATATTGATTTTTACTTTGATATTTTCCATTTTAGTTTAAGTTTTAATAATGTTACTGTGTGTTTTTGTCAGTTTAATTAGTTTTAGCTGATGAATGATAAAAACATTGACAGCCAATCAGAATCCATCCTGCTTTAAAGAGCTTGAGCATTTAAAGTGACAGACGACAAAACTGCAGCATACACTTAGAATAAACAGAACAATATTGTTCATTGAAGTGGACGCTAATATAGTTATCGTTATAGTTATCTTAATAGTCATCGATCTTGGTGTGAACGGGCCTTTAGTTTTTTTTTAGTTTTTTCAGATTTAGTTATAGTTTATTAATTTATTTTCAATTTAAGACTTCAACTTCGACTTCAAAATTAAAAATGTTCTCTTGGCAACTAACTGAAATAAAATTCATTTTATTCCAATTAAAGTAAATGTCTTTTTTAATACTTTTATAGTGGCTCATGTCAAATGTCTGTAGTACAAATGGTGTGGGACAAGTTTAAACCATAATTAACAGTAATTTCTGGTGTTAATGTGAGTTGCAATGCAATCTGGTTTTGTTTAAGCAGAAGTTTCAGTTTATTTTAATCCAGTTTATTTTGACCAGAAGATGATTTATGGCAGCACACACACTTTAGACACTTCTCTTACAGTGCTGTGTGAACGGCACTTCGTCTTCAACGAAGGGCTCGAAGTCCTGCCTGTGGGTCATCATGTACTGTACCGTCTCCTGCCGCAGATGCAGATGACTCCGCGAATGTCCCTCCAGCTGATCTCCAAGAGCTCGGAACAAACAGTTTCTGTGGGACAACATGAGAAACACAAGCTTGACTCCTTAAGGAACCGTATATGGTCATCACAATCATCCTGTAACAGAAGCCCACACATACCCGTCTCCAGGCACCTCTCGGAGTTTGAGACCCAGAGCCTGAAGCTGGTTGGAAAAGCTGACAAACTCCTCTCCGTCTTCCCCTCCTGGAGGTCTGTTCTTTTTGTCCTTGGCCAGAGCCCGGCGGGCCGCCCGCTCATCTCTCTTCCTCTCTAATTCACACTTCCTGTTTCCCTTTATGGGCTTTCCTGACTGTTTCCTTGACATGATGATGCGCTGTATTACACTCAGAGATGACGCAGCCGTTTATCTGTCACACACGCAAAACCTAAAACAACACAGCATAAAATTCACACCATCAGTTTTATGACAAGGGGAAGTGCTTGAAATAAACACTTAAAATGACAACCAAAATAAAAAGTGTGACATACAGTGCATGACACTAACAGAAATTACCATGGTAAACACTAACATTACTATTTCTGCAAATATCGTCATTTAATAATAATCTAAAATAAATTAATAGAGGAATACATTCAAATAGTTTGAATGTGTGGTGGCTGAAATCAAAATAACATTAAATTAGTGCTGTCAAATCGATTAATTGCATATTCTAACATAAAAGTTTGTAAATATTATATATATGTATGTGTGTGTGTGTGTGTGTGTGTGTGTGTGTGTGTCCGCCCAATCCGCCCTCTTTGTGCTGTTTTTGTTATCTTTTCAGTTGTTGGTTTTGTCCTTTCTTATTTTATTCTTCTTACTTCAATATATGTTATTTATTTTGATCATTATCCAACGCGCTGTGTCTTCTTTTGTCGCGACTTCCAAGCCGGCCAATAGACAGACACACAGACAGACAGATAGATAGATAGACAAATAGACAGATAGATAGATAGACACACAGACAGATAGATAGATAGACACACAGACAGATAGATAGATAGAGATAGATAGACACACAGACAGATAAATAGATAGACACACAGACAGATAGATAGATAGATAGATAGATAGATAGATAGATAGACAGACAGATAGATAGATAGACACACAGACAGATAGATAGATAGACAAATAGACAGATGGATAGACATATAGATAGATAGATAGATAGATAGATAGATAGATAGATAGATAGATAGATAGACAGACAGACAGACAGACACAGAGCCAGACAGATAGACAAATAGACAGACAGATAGATAGATAGATAGATAGATAGATAGATAGATAGATAGATAGATAGATAGATAGATAGATAGATAGATAGATAGATAGAGACAGACAGACAGACAGACAGACAAATAGACAAATAGATAGACAGACAGATAGATAGATAGATAGATTTTTTTCTCATGGTAATGTCATTGACAGTGGATATGTATAGTGTTGTGCTCATGGTTTTACTCACCTAATCACAGTACTGAAGCCAATGAATCATGTTTTCAGATGTGAATTGTTTGTTTTCTGTCTGTCTATATGAATAATTATATAAATTGTGTAATGAATCAAACACACACAAGTTCAGAGTCATGTAACTTACTGCTAACACCTGACAGAGACTGATAAGAGAACAGCAGCGTGATGTGTCAGAAATGACGCGTAATAAACTGTTGCTATCAGATTTGACAGCGTTTAAACGATAAAATGAGTGTTTGTTGAAGAGGAAAGGCAGTTAATGTGTGTCATACAACTGTACTCACATTATTTGTTGACAGTAAGACAATCACTGGACGACAATTTGACCACTAACTCCGGTAAATCTCACTCTGAGCTGTCCAGGGTTTGTTTACTTCCTAAAGAAGCCCAGGCCTCGCTTCCGGTTCCGGCTTCGATTTCAAAATAAAGCCACGGCCGCGACAAGTCATTAAAAATACGTTTAAAATTAGAATATTTATCTTAAAAATTACAAAAATATAAATAAATGTAGTTATTATTGTTTATGGTGTTGTTTGAGTATATTATTTGTTTGAAAAAACACAAATAATGTTTTGGATTATGAATCTTGAATCGTAGACTAGTCTAGCTATAATAACAATAATAAGTTAAGTTTGATGATAATAAGTTTAAAAATGTGTATTTCCCTACATAGACAAGAAACTGTCTTTTTAAAGTGTATTTGTAGTATATTTTAATCACCATCACTTGACTTTTTTTTTTTTTATTTAAATCTTTTTTTTTCTCTTTTGGATGAAAGAAACCATTTTTAAAGCAAACGGAGAAGATTCCTTTATCCGATTTTTGTTAAACATATGCAAACATGTTCATGTAATAATAAATTAATTAATTCCACAAAAGCACAACTGAGAGAAAAGACTCTTAATATGACATTAACAACAAAACACTCTTATTTGATGCAGAATCAAAATATCATCTTACAGTACAACAGAGTGATGCAGAGATTGAGCAAATATGAATTTATTTCATGGCAGTAAAATATAGCACACTCTTCACATGACTTTTATACATCCTTTATAAATAGTTATCATCTAATAAAAAATCATTACACCATCTAAACAGACATACGTAACAGTCAGTCGTAAACTATCAAGTCATTTCCCTCTCCGTGCTGCTCTGCAGCGCTCAGTACAATAACTGGGTCCATTGGTTCCTCATGACGGGTCAGTGCACAAGCAGAACTTCATTTTGGCTCAACTTTCGTTTTCGTCAAGTAGGCATAAACAGCAGCAGGGCACGAGCCTTATGAAGCATGAGCTCTGAAGCTCATCCTCCTCTGTCTGGTCATGGGCATTTCCTTAGCCTTGGCCTCCATCGCAGCATCCATTTCGTCATCTTCAGGGATGGAGGTTTGTGGCTCCTGGACCTGCTCTTTTACTTTTATGAGCTCCTGCACCTTTAGCATCTCAAAATCAGGCTCCTCGTGGTCAGGGAAGAGGGAAGCGGCAACCTGCACCACGCCGCTCACCATTCCCAGGACGGCGAACGTGCCGCCCACTAGGTAGACCTTCAGGCAGCCCTTGGAGGGACCGGACCTCAGCATTTCCTTAGCGAAAGGGATGATCTCATGCATGTCCATTTTAGTTGTGTTACGTCTGTGAAAGGAAAAAAAGAGTGTCAGAGGTCATGATATGGGAATATAACAAAATTAACTATATTACATTAATAAAGAGCCTACTGCTGGAATGAAGTCTTATCTTAAAATCAACATTAAATGCTGTTCGCATTCAATTTTCATATCTTAGGATATTTAATTATAATATAAGGAACATGCATTAAACGGATAGTTCACCCAAAAATTAAAATTCTGAGTTTCTTTCTTCTGCTGAACACAAAAGAAGATATTTTGAAGAATGTTGGTAATCAAAAGGATTTTGGTCCCCATTGACTTCCATAGATTTTTATATACTATAGTTTTTTAATACTATGGAAGTCAATGGGGTCCAAAATCTGGTCAAAACTGGGGACCAAAAACTGGTCACCGATATTCTTCAAATTTCATTCTTCAAAATATCTTTAGCAGAAGAAAGAAACTCTTACAGGTTTGGAACAACTTGAGGGTGAGTAAATGATGACAGAATTTTCATTTTTGGGTGAACCGTCCCTTTAAGAAAGTAAAGTTCTGGGAAGCAAAGATTATTTTTAAGCCTGAAAGCAACATTTTAAGTTTTGAAAAATGTTAATAGGCTATACCAAATTACTAAAATCTGTTTATTTTTTACTTTTATTATATAAGCAACTGTCAACCACCTTTAAACACTAAGCAACATTATGAGTCAAAAATTCATCACAAGTAGATTTACCACTAACTGAGCTAATGCAGGTGCAGAGTGTCATACACATAGACCATCATGGTAACACACAACACTAAAAAATCCAATAAACTCTATTTTAACAACTTAAGATGTAACATCAAACCCTAATGAACATAACTGATAAGAAAGAAACAATTATTTCAACTATATATATATATATATATATATATATATATATATATATATATGCAGAAAAATACTCACTTGTAAACCGCAGAAGAACCCGCTCATAGAAGAACTTCTTTGCTTATCCTCAGAGCTTCAGTGGGTGCTGCAGGTACAGAAGCTCTGCCTATTTAAGGCTAGTGGGTCTCGGTCGACACCCACACGATATGAATATTCATGAGGCTGGAAAGTAGACGCAACTTTTGTCCAAGTTGCTTCATGTGAATGGGGAGTGACTCCGGGTCTGCGGGCGAGAGATGAACCGTGTCTGCCAAGAGACACTGGAGGAAATCTGTGTGGTGGTCACGTGATAACGCTATGACATGCACTGTACGTGAGGACTGTGAGTGTAAACATACTGACGATGAGGTTTTTATTAGTACAGAGAACTTGATGATCCAGCTGTGACAGTTAATACTAAATCTACACATATTAAAAGTTCGCAGATCAGTTTTATGGCGTTGTGAGGAGCGGTAAAGATGTTTAACAACAAGTAGGCCTGGATCCAGATGATATGAAACGTAAACAAAGACGTGAGGAATAGAAAAAATGTACTGGTACTTTTATAGCTAAAAGTCTCATATGCTCAATAAGGATGTGTTTATTTAATGAAAAATATAGTAAAAACAGAGAAATATTAGTTCAAAATAACTGTTTTCCATTTTATTTATTCATCAATGAATTTTCAGCATCATTACTCCAGTCTTCAGTGTCACATGATCCTTCAGAAATCATTCTAATATGATGATTTGATGCTCAAGAAACATTTCTGATTATTATCAATGTTGAGAACGATGTTTTTGCTGCTCAATATTTTTGCCAAAAGTTTAGGGTTCTTTTAAAAAAAGAAAAGAAAAGAAATTAATACTTTAATTTAGCAAGCACATTAAAGGGTTAGTTCACCCAAAAATGAAAATAATGTCATTTATTACTCACCCTCATGTCGTTCCACACCCGTAAGACCTTCGTTCATCTTCAGAACACAAATTAAGATATTTTTGTTGAAATCCGATGGCTCAGTGAGGACTGCATAGCCAGCAATGACACTTCCTCTCTCAAGATCCATTAATGTACTAAAAACATATTTAAATCAGTTCATGTGAACACAGTGGTTCAATATTAATATTATAAAACGACGAGAATATTTTTGGTGCACCAAAAAAAACAAAATAAAGACTTTTATAGCGATGGCCGATTTCAAAACACTGCTTCAGGAAGCTTCGGAGCACAAATGAATCTTTTGTGTCGAATCATGATTCGGATCGCGTGTCAAACTGCTGAAATCACGTGACTTTGGCGCTTTGAACCACTGATTTGAAGCAATAGTATGTAATTTATTTGTTCTCTGACAGAGCGCACAGCCTCAACTGAATGCGCTGCTCCGCCCAGCCACTCACTGAACAACAGACAGAGAGTGGTGCGCCTGCGGCAGTGGCAGGAAAGCAAGACCTCGCGCTTATGCGGCAGTATCGGTGGGTCTTGGAAGCTAGATCAGGTTAACAATTATATTCGTCACAATGCGCTTTCTTGGAAAAAAGTTGCAAAAGGGGTCGGAATAGTCACTAAGTTGGCAACACTGATGCAGCCTTCCGTCTCCAGGTCCCAGCCCGCCGCTGTCCAAAATGGTGTTACGACAATTTTGCACCGGCCGGAGGCAATTACCAAACTGGTTCCGTGTGTGTATCACACCAATGTACCTATTTTATGACAGAAAATTAAAGTTATTAATTATGAAGGCTATATTTCAATATAAACTGGTAGTATTATTTTTCTTCAAAACTATCTAACAAAAAATGTAATGCCTGTAGGAATAAAATTTAATGCTTTTTAATTCCATTTAAGGCCTTAATTTTCGCAAAATCCATTTAATGACTTTTTTTAATGCCCCGTGGATACCCTGCTCACTGAGCCATCGGATTTCATCAAAAATATCTTAATTTGTGTTCCAAAGATTAATGGAGGTCTTACGGGTGTGGAACGGCATGAAGGTGAGTAATAAATGACATTATTTAAATTTTTGAGTGAACTAACCCTTTAAATTGACCAAAATGATTAATTATTAATATAAAATACTCAGAATCATATTGTTACAAAAGATTTCTATTTCAAATAAATGCTGTTCCTTTGAACTTTATATTCAAATAATCCTGGAAAAAATGTACACAAAAATATTAAGCATCAAAAACATTAATAGTAATAAGAACCATTATTAATAATTGATTAATAATCATGTGACCCTGAAGGCTAAGGTAATGGATTCAGGATACTCCGAAGAATAACTGTATCACATGGTACAGTATTTCCATTGTACAATGTGCAAATAAAAACAGTAATACTGTGGTACCTCGTAAGTGATACATTAGTAAGTAAAGGGAAATAAAAATACATAAGGTGCGTCAGAAATTTACTGTCAGAAAACTATAATGATAAGGTAAATTCCTCATGTTTGTTTTTTTCAGACAGGAAATTAGACTATGATAAGAGATGCCACATCATTGGCTGAAATGACCTTTACTCCACTGCCCTCTGATCATGCTCTTATATCAACAAGCCTGATGAATGAATTAAAGAACCAATAATATAATGCTAGTTTATTGCATTGGTTCTTAAATGCTTCAAAAGTAAACAAAAATGTCTTTCAAATAAAAAATTTAAATGTATTAATAATATACCATGAGCTGCATTTTTTTATTTAATATAATTAATTTAAATATAATTATATATTTTATATAAAATGTGTTTTAATCTTTTTTTTTTAATTTTTAAATTAACATTAAGGCTTTCCAACGGCATGATACTGTATTTATGAAGTATAAAGGGGAATTGTAAATGTCTTTAAGCAATTATGAGCTTTATAATTATGGCTTTATAGTTCAAAAGCAAAACACAATATGCCACCATTAATCATTTAAGCCACTGCAATATCGTTTTTTTCAGAGTCACGTTATAAACACTGCAAGAGTCAATGATTTTGCATTATATGGAGTTTGTAAACAGCAAACATGCTGACCTTTCACTTTCAGAAACGTCAAGCACATCCTGAAAATGGAGTAAGAATCATCAGTGCTGTGTCTCTCGGGAGGCTGCTTGCATATGAGGTGAGAAGGCAGTTGAATGTTGGGTAAGGGACTCACTGTAGACATGCTGCTTCAGATACTTTTGACCCGTTTGGCTCTGATATGAGCCATGCTCTCTTCCCTAGATGCACAGACAGTGTTGGGAAACCACGTTCAACACGCGCAGCTCGTGCTGGAGCAGCAGACGTGACCGTTTGCACTGTACACAGGAAGAAACTCATTTCTGTCATGACAACTCTCTGAGTTTTTGGCATGGTAATGGGTTTGACAATGTTGACATGTTTGGTCTTGGCAAAACAGATCTGCTACACTGCTGTTGCTGCTGCTGTTGGTTATTGCTGCTGCTGCAAGCATGAATTACCCATTGCAGATCTATACAGGTGGAGCTGGGGAAGGTGGAGGGTTTCTGAAAGCGTGCTGCAACTGCTACAGCAAATGCTGACCAGTATTTGAAGGTTGAGCAGCTCACTGGCTACTGATACAGCAGGAACCAATCAGCTGTGCCCTACAGATAAAGATGTTATTGCAAGCAGATTGAGTTAAGGACCTTTAATGTTTTTAAAAGAAGTTTTTCCTGTGATCAAAGCTGAATTTTCAGCATCATTACTCCAGTCTTCAGTGTCACATGATCCTTCAGAAATCATGCTGATTTTATGAAACATTTCTTATTATCAATGTTGAAAACAGTTCTGTGCTTTTTGTCAGGATTCTTTGGTGAATAGAAAGTTCAAAAGAACAGCATTTATCTGAAATACAAAGCTTCTGTAACATTATACACTACCGTTCAAAAGTTTGGGGTCAGTAAGATTTTTTTATTTTTATTTTTTTGAAAAGATATTAAAGAAATTAATACTTTTATTCAGAAAGGATGCATTAAATCAATCAAAAGTGACAAGACAAATAAATGCTGTTCTTTTGAACTTTCTATTCATCAAAGAATCCTGAAAAAAAAAAAAAATTGTACACAAATATTTTAAACAATTGTACACAATAAATGTTTCTTGAGGATCAAATCAGCATATTAGGATGATTTCTGAAGGATCATGTGACACTGAAGACTGGAGTGATGATGCTGAAAATTCAGCTTTGATCACAGGAATAAATTACATTTTTAATTATATGAAAATAGAAAATAGTTATTTTATATTGTAATATATATATATATTTATATTTGAATCAATCATTGAAACGTGCTATGATGTCAAAAAAAGAGTCAAATGCTAAAAATGCCAAATATTTTATTTACTTTTTATATTATTTAGCACATCATCAGTAAACAGGTGGCAGTAAATGACAGTAAGACGGATCATAACATCAGCTGCGTCCTTCATGCATTACACACTCAGCAGAAGGATGACAGCGATGATGACTAATCAGTCTCGTGCTAATCTGAGCTCAGGTGAGTGACCTGCATAACGTCCACAGGTCAGTCAGGTGTCCAGGTCAGGCAGTGTATTGAGAGCAGTCATAATTTATTTACTGGGACCATCAAAAAAAGTTCCAATTATCACATTTTCTGAATGTAAATTAGACATATGCATATCCTAAAATGCATGTCAGCCTGAAAATAAGAGAATCTATTGTTGACCAATCACAACACTGGTCCAGCAGACCAATCAGAGCACATTTTGCTTTCTCTTCATAGAGACAGAAACTAAACGGAGTGATACTGACAGATTGGGAAGAGAGGTGCTGCAACAATGGAGAATATGTGAAAAAATGTGTTTTTTTTAATATTCAAGCATGAAAATCTAATCTAGTAGACCACGGAAACTAAATCAAGACTTTGTAAAAGGACATAAATAGATCAAAGCATGCTAGAAAATACAAACATTAGACCAGTGAGAAAACTACAAGTGATGAATCTGAGTGTTTATTGGTAAAAATATTGCACAAAGCATTGACAGCATAGCAGTCTACACAAACATTAACCCTTTCTGTAGTTCAGAGGACACTTAATTATAATCTCTTACAAGATAATTAGTTGGAGTACAGTATTTCTAACAGTAAAGTTCATGTGTGTCACGTATAGTACTGCATTATAGTGCACAAAACAAGGGCTAGTCTCACAATGGTGGTGGGAAAAGGCGTTAAATCATTTTAATCTGCTTTATTATGACAAAAAAATATAATGGATAAACGTACAATAATTATTTCTGCATTAGAAAAATAAACCTTCACTCTAAATAAATTACCAAAAAACCTATTTAACTAATAAAGTAAAGGCTGGAACTTCAGTTAGTGTCTTATTCCAGCGATGTACAATCTAATATCGATAAGCTTACAGTGTTTTACACACATTTCTGCAGTACACATTATTGCACATTACTAACTAGCCATGCATCACAGAAGTATATGTACAATAGCACATAATTAATACTCCTTACATAAGCGTCCAGTAACACGGACCCCTGCTCCAAATGTTTTAATACAGAGAGTTTAATTGTCCTTGATAATGAAACTGTTTCCTCAAGGGAAAATACAAAGTTTGAGGTGAGGTCTCTGAGTTTACATGGATACTGTGTCATTTGTGAGTGTGTGACAAGTTGTATTTGTGCTCTGTGAGCATGTGTGTGTGTCTGTGTGTGAGCAGATATGGAGGCACTCCCCTAAACTTCATTATTTCAGAGTGGTGCGGGTCAGTGGCCAGCTGTCTTGCCAACACTCTTGACCAGAGCAGAGCAGCAGGACCTGCCCACAGAAAGCAGCTAGTGGCTGGGTGAAAGGTCACAGACCTGTAGCCAGCACAAGAAAGGCAGGCATTTAGCATATATATATATGCATACAGTATATGTGTTATTAAACAATAAGTCTGTCAGCTTTACCTGTCAAAATCACAAAGTTCCAGTGCAGCCAATCACATGACAGAGCAAACACCAGTCTGCAGGTTCTGCCCGTTTCGGTTGGAGCTTCTTTTTGCGTACCTGAAGAATTGTAAGTACATAATTAGAGTGGTTATGGAAAGCAAATCAATTCCCAAATGGATAAAATCAAATCATATTTTCTCCTTAAACATCCTGTTTCACTCAAAAAAAAATTTTTATTACAGAAGGGGAAAAGGCAGTGTTGTTTTTGCATTATTTATCTGCAATATAGTATTTATTAAGGTTTTAAATTTGCTTTTATTTTTGTATAAAATTATTATTTTTTTACATTTTAATTTGAGTTTGTTTTAGTAATTTTTAATGTGCTTTTGTATGGAAGAGGATTAGGGCCAAGCAATAATAAAAAAATAAAACCATCTCGAGATTAAAGTTGTTAAATTTCGAGAAAAAACTCGTTAAATTTTGATTAAAAAGTCGAAATAAAATATTGAGAATAAACTCGTTAAATTACGAGAAAAAACTCGTTAAAAATTGAGAAAAAGGTCGAGATAAAATGTTGAGAATAAAGTCATTAAATTACGAGAAAAAAGTCGTTAAATTACGAGAAAATATTTGTTAAATTACGAATTTGTTCTCATAATTTAACGACTTTTTTCTCGTAATTTAATGACTTTTTTCTCATAATTTAATGACTTTATTCTCAACATTTTATCTAGACTTTTTGCTCAAAATTTAACGACTTTTTTTCTCAATTTAACGAATTTGTTCTCATAATCTAACAATTTTTTGCTCGTAATTTAATCACTTTATTCTCAACATTTTATCTCGACTTTTTTCTCAATTTAACGACTTTTTTCTCGTAATTTAATGAGTTTATTCTCAGCATTTTATTTAGACTTTTTTCTCGAAATTTAACGAATTTGTTCTCATAATTTAACGACTTTTTTCTCGTAATTTAACGACTTTTTTCTCAACATTTTATCTCGACTTTTTTCTCGAAATTTAACGACTTTTCTCAATTTAACGAATTTGTTCTCATAATCTAACGACTTTTTTCTCGTAATTTAACGACTTTTTTTCTCATAATTTAACGAATTTGTTCTCATAATTTAATGACTTTATTCTCAACATTTTATTTCGACTTTTTTCTCGAAATGTAACGAGTTTTTCTCGAAATTTAACAACTTTAATCTCGAAATGGTTTTATTTTTTATTATTGCTTGGCCCTAATCCTCTTTCGTATTTTTGTCATTTTTAATAGTTTAATTTTTTTATTTAGCTTTAATTTTTTATTTCTGTTTTAGTCATTTTAGTACTTAACATTATTTCAGTTAGTTTCAAAGGCAACATTTCTATTTTTTAAGTTTCAGTATCATCTACTATTTATATGTCATTTTATTTCAGTTCTATTTTAATTAATGAAATTTAAAGAAAGTTTTAGTTAAAGTTAACAATAACAACAATGAAAATTGGTTATGAATATCACATTTAAATTTAAATCTTGTCCTAAAAGCTCTTGGAAAACTAAAACACTCAGGATATCCACTAATAATGTTAGTCAAGGTTTCTTGCACCGAAAACATCATAATTTAGTTTTACATGTCAATTTTTCACCTTAGAATTAAAGGTCCAGTATGTAATATTTAGGAGGATCTATTGACAGAAATGCAAAATAATATACATAACTATGTTTTCAGTGGTGTATAAAACTCTTACATAATGAACCATTATGTTTTTATTACCTTAGAATGAGCCATTTCTATCTACATACACTGCAGATCCCCTTACGTGGATGTCACCATTTTTCGCTGCCATGTTTCTACAGTAGCCCTAAACGGACAAACTGCTCATTGCTTGACTGGCTACTCTCTTCTGTCTCAGACGACAACATCTTTGTCCTGTGTCGGCCACCGTAGCATCTCTATGTGCTTTGAAAGGGAGCCATTAGTTGCAATTCGCAACCTCACCACTAGATGCTGCTAAAATTTACACATTGTACCTTTAAGAGGTCATTTTTCGCCACTGTACCTTTTACGATGTAAATTACCTCTATCATGATTGGCTAGCCTTGAAATGAGTAACTATGCCCACACTAAGGGAGCGTTTAAATGACAGCATTTTCAACTAAAAATGCTTTACAACTAAAAATCGTATGCATTTTGTCCGTTCATTTACACGACAACAGTGTTTTTTGGGCCTGAAAATGCAACTTCTGAAAACAGCTTTCAAAGTGAAAATGATTAAACGTGAGTTTGTGAAAACGGTGACTTTATATGCACGTGTATTACGTGTTCAGTCTATAGGTACGAAGTGTTTCTTTACAAAGTGACCGCCAACTACTGGCCTGGCAGCAGAATACAGCGCTTTTAGTCGTTTTCGCAGATCCCTGTGAACGGGGATCATTTTGACAGCGTTGTTGTCTGTAAATGAAAAAAAAAAACAAAAAAAAGGAAAAATTTCTGTTTTTAGTACATTATTGTCGTGTAAACGTGTCCTGAGTTGCTAAAAAAACTGTTCTTAGTTAGTCTAGCTAGCTGATTTAAGCATTTCTATCAGGAACAGCATGTAAACACAGGAGGTCATGTGTTAATGTACTCATCATGGCTTCTGAATAACACATTTTCAGAGCTTAGTTTCAAGTTTAGAGGGTTAGAGTTTTATTTCAAATGATCAAACAAAGATCATGTTTTCATGACATGACCTTTAAACACAAACACTCACCCATTTAGATCAGCTGGCTCCGAGTGATACACATGTTTGCCCTTCTCTGCAATGGTGAGGGTCCCAACATGTGTGGTCTCGCTGTGACTGACCCGGACCGGGTGGAACTGACTTTTTGACTCTGTGGAGCTGGACGGCAAGTTCATCTGATTAACGAGCACGTTGCCGTTTTGTTCGGGGGTCTCGGCGAACGGCTTCTTGCGCACGGATTCAGGTGTGGATGTCGCGATGACCTTGATCTCAGGCACAGTTGGAGGGATCTGCTTCAGACAGGTCTGAGAGTGGGCCAGCTGCAGCTTCTTCATCTGACGAATAGCCACTGTAGCGTTGAAGGCTTGCTGGAGTGACGAGATCATGATTTCAGATAGTCAGTATAGAGCAGGAAAGAACTGAAGCAAATCACACTTTGATTGTATATTGAAACATGAAGTAAAATGAAAAACAATCAAATTAATTTTTCTGCATGAATAAAAGACCCAGTTGATCTACTACATGTGCAGCATGCAGTGTGCAAAATGAGAATTGTTTCCTATAATGCAGTGCATTTCCATTACCAGCGTGACTCATAAATGACAGTAAGATATGTCGCAACTTTTTTTTCTTGACTAACTACTGAAACGAAACCATATTCAGTATATACTGCACAGTATGCACTTAGCAGTATGCTAATAATGGATCCGTTCCAAATATAATAGTTACGTTTGGAATAGGACACTGATTTGGTCACAAAAAATACTGAGTACACCTTTAGGTGTCTCAAAGCATAAATCAGATTGCTGAAACTAACTGAAACTGGTCTGTTCCGGATATTCACACAGATGGAGCAATTATAGGCAAGACGGATTACAAACCAATGACTTAAATTGTGTAATCAGACCAGGGATCATCTGAAAAACCCAACTGAGACTAAACCACTGGAGACTGACTCCAAACACAGAATACACTGTGTTATGAAACATGACCTTACCTTCCACTTGGACTTGGCAAAGTTTTTCTGGATCTGCTCACTGACGGAATGGTAGATGTCCTGACTCCGAGCCGTCTTTCCTATAATCCTAGAGGACAAAGCTGGATTTAAAACCAGAGCTGGTGGAAAACACAAGGATTTCGTTTCCTCTTTTAACCAGGCTTTAAGACAGGAAGAAGTTTAGTCAGATTTGTGGGTTTTGTTTCTCCTGCATTGAGATTAAATGGAGAGCAAAGATCTCAATACAAACGCATCCAATTAAGAGAGAATTATCAGAGTTATTTTAGTATTATTGTGATACTATTATAGTTTTTTTTAATATTTTTTGAATAATTATTTGAATAATTGTTATGTTCTCAGTTTTTATTTTAATTTTAGTTTAAGTTTTAGTAATTTTGCTGTTTTGTTTATTAGCTAAATTTATTTTTAGCTTTATTTTTATTAATTTTAGTACTTAAACTTGAACTTATTTTATTTCAGCCTATTGCCAAGTGTAAGTTTTTCATCTAATATTCATATTTTATTTTATTTCTGCTTTAAGTACTCAAAACAATTTTTGTAGTTTTAATTAACAAACAACACTGACCTGTGCTGTACAATCCATATTAATTTTAATAAAATCTGATTGATTTCTGTCCCTCCACTGAAAGTCTATTCACCCAAAATGCTCATAAAGAGATCGTAAAATAAATCCAAGACATGACTGCTGCATATTTAGGCTTTTCTTCACATAACATTGATCAGCGAACATACATAGTCCATTCAGATTTGGTAAACGTAAGCTCAAGCATGAGAACCAATGAGATTCATTCTCACGCATCAAGCAAGTACGGAACGACACAAGAGTGAGTAATTGAGGGTTAGTTCACCCAAAAATGAAATTTCTGTCATTAATGACTCACCCTCAAGTCGTTCCAAACCCGTAAGACCTCCGTTCATCTTCAAAACACAAATTAAGATGTTTTTGATGAAATCTGTGAGCATTTTGGCCTCCGATAGGCAGCAAAGTTATTACCACTTTGACACAGAAGAGAAGAAATTGTTGACTAAAGTTGTAATTTTTGTTTGTTTTTTTACTCACAAAATGTATTCTTCGCTTTATAACATTTAGTTGAACCACTGTAGTCACATGGACTATTTTAACGATGTCTTTAGTACCTTTCTAGACCTTGAAAGTTGTAATTGTGTTGCAGTCTATCAGAGGCTCTTGGATTTCATAAAAAATATCTTAATTTGTGTTCTGCAGATGAACAAAGGTCTTAAGGGTTTGGAACGACATGAGGGTGAGTAATTGATGACAGAATTTTCATTTCAAAGAGCAAAATCTACAATAAAAAGCGTCACTCACCAAGGGTGTCTGAGAGCCTGATCTGTATCATACCGCATCTTAGGATTCTTCTGCATCATGTTGCGGATGAAGTCCTTTGCTAGAGAGATAATAATTATACATGAGGTTAAGGGCTTCTAGTTACAGGTGTGATTTAGAGAATTTTAAGAGAGGTTTAGATTAATAATGAATGCTTGTATTGGATGCTAACCAGAGTCAGAGATTTCATCCCAGAAGGGCGAGTCGAACTCATACTGTGCCTTCATGATTTTAGAAAACAGACGAGTCTCGGTTTCTTCGTAGAAAGGAGGATATCCACAGAGACTGTGAAGATAAAGCAAAATAAATGGTAACGCTTTATTTTGATAGTGCACTTTAGACTTTAGATTAACTATAAATAACTACGTCAACTAGCAGTCATGTAGACTGTCTGCTTAATATCTGCTAACACTTTATTCTGATGGTCGCCGAACAGACATTCTGCAGACTGAAGTAACTTTGAGAGTACATGTCAACTTATTCTTCTACTAATACTCTAATGAGAGTTGGTTGACATCTACACTCTAAAAAATGCTGGGTTAAAAACAACTCAAGTTGGGTTGAAAATGGACAAACCCAACGATTGGGTTGTTTTAACCCAGCTGCTGGGTTAAATGTTTGCCCAACATGCTGGGTAGTTTTATTTAACTCAATTACTGTATGGCTTGCTTAAAATTAACCCAAAGTATGTTGGAAATTAACATTTTTTACATTTTTAATGAATTATAATTAAGCAATAATCATTTATTAAATTGCTTATTAATAAATGTTCAACTTTTGATTATTATTGTTGCCTCTAATAATTATCTGTCTGATTTTTAATTTCCAACCTATTTTGGGTTAATTTTAAGCCAGCCATATAGTCATTTTTTAAAAATAGTTGGGTTAAATAAAACTGCCCAGCAGGTTGGGCAAACATTTGACCCAACTGCTGGGTTTGTCCATTTTCTATGGAAGAGGATTAGGGCCAAGCAATAATAAAAAAATTAAACCATCTCGAGATTAAAGTTGTTAAATTTCGAGAAAAAACTCAAATTTCGAGAAAAAAGTCGAGATAAAATGTTGAGAATAAAGTTGTTAAATATCGAGAAAAAAGTAGTTAAATTTCGAGAAAAAAGTCGAGATAAAATGTTGAGAATAAACTCGTTAAATTACGAGAAAAAAGTCGTTAAATTTCGAGAAAAAAGTCGAGATAAAATGTTGAGAATAAACTCGTTAAATTACGAGAAAAAAGTCGTTAAATTTTGAGAAAAAAGTCGAGATAAAATGTTGAGAATAAACTCGTTAAATTACGAGAAAAAAGTCATTAAATTTCGAGAAAAAAGTCGTTAAATTTTGAGAAAAAAGTCGAGATAAAATGTTGAGAATAAACTCGTTAAATTACGAGAAAAAAGTCATTAAATTTCGAGAAAAAAGTCGTTAAATTTCGAGAAAAAAGTCGAGATAAAATGTTGAGAATAAACTCGTTAAATTACGAGAAAAAAGTCATTAAATTTCGAGAAAAACGTCGAGATAAAATGTTGAGAATAAACTCGTTAAATTACGAGAAAAAAGTCATTAAATTTCGAGAAAAACGTCGAGATAAAATGTTGAGAATAAACTCGTTAAATTACGAGAAAAAAGTAGTTAAATTTCGAGAAAAAAGTCGAGATAAAATGTTGAGAATAAACTCGTTAAATTTCGAGAAAAAAGTCGAGATAAAATGTTGAGAATAAACTCGTTAAATTTCGAGAAAAAAGTCGAGATAAAATGTTGAGAATAAACTCGTTAAATTACGAGAAAAAAGTAGTTAAATTTCGAGAAAAACGTCGAGATAAAATGTTGAGAATAAACTCGTTAAATTACGAGAAAAAAGTCGTTAAATTTCGAGAAAAACGTCGAGATAAAATGTTGAGAATAAACTCGTTAAATTATGAGAAAAAACTCGTTAAATTTCGAGAAAAAAGTTGAGATAAAATGTTGAGAATAATACGAATTTGTTCTCATAATTTAACGACTTTTTTCTCGTAATTTAATGACTTTATTCTCATAATTTAGTGAGTTTAGTCTCAACATTTTATCTCGACTTTTTTCTCAAAATTTAATGGCATTTTTCTCGTAATTTAACAAATTTGTTCTTGTAATTTAACAACTTTTTTCTCGTAATTTAATGACTTTATTCTCAACATTTTATCTCGACTTTTTTCTCGAAGTTTAACGATTTTTTTCTCGTAATTTAATGAGTTTTTTCTCGAAATTTAACAACTTTAATCTCGAGATGGTTTTATTTTTTTATTATTACTTGGCCCTAATCCTCTTCTGTAATTTTCAAACCAACTTGGGTTGTTTTTAACCTAGCATTTTTAGAGTGTAGTTGCAAAAAAGTTGCAAAGTTACTTGCAGTTAGCAGAATGTCTAAAGTGGACAACTGAATTCAAGTGTAACCAAATGAAACTTAGATTTCCACCAGGGGGCGCCTTCTATCTAAGAGATCTACATTGTACTTTGTAATCTGTGTGACATTAAACAGCACAGATAAATGGCCTCATTCTGACTCAAACTGCTAATCTCTCAGTGAGCTTTAGGTTTCCAAATTAAGACCCTGGCATCTGTTTATCACTCTCTGTAAATAACACCGATGTTTACAGTCCAACTCGGAATTTGCATTTGGTGCAAAATTGGTTTCTTAGAAATGACAGTCCTGTTAGGGAGGGACTTACAGGATGTAGGTGATGACTCCAATAGACCAGCAGTCAACAGCTTTGCTGTAGGGTTTCTGAGCCAACACTTCAGGGGCTGTGAGGAAATACAAATACATGATATTAAAATCAACCTCGTTTATTATTTTCTTAAATGTCTCTGGTTTTATAGTGCAAGAAACATCAGTGCTTGTTATTCTAAAAAATGACTGTTTCTATCAGTGTTGTTGTTGACTAAGACTAACTTCAAAACGTGCATCTGCAGTGCAGTACTATAAAATAATTTTAACCAATACTATTACAGTGCCCTTTTTTATGATCCCAACGAATAAAATTCACGTCTCACCAAAAAGTATTATCACTGAATATTGGGGGTGTGACGAGACAGGTAGCTCACGAGACGAGATAAGACATGAGTTTGGGTTCATGAGAATGAGATGAGACAAGATTTTTAAGAAATCCTCAATGAAGAAATGCATGTCTAGAAAAATAGCCTGCAGGTGCGTTTGAAATAACTAATTATCTTGTAATAAATGTCATTTCAGTTCTGCTTTCTGAGTATGAATTATCATATGCAGTAAAAAACAGCAATACTCAAGCATTGTTAAAGGTTTTTCCACAAACTCAACTGACTGAATTTTCTCCTGTATGATTTCATATGAGGACTTTTGACCTCCTAACTCAACTCCTTTCCACAGTTTAATAAAAATTAATAACAAACAATTGCAAACAATAAGTGCAAATAGAGACCAAAGTTTTCTTCAAGCATGATACAAAGCTAAGAGATGGTTACAACTACGCAGCCCAGCCTAAGACAGCTTTCATAGATATTTGCATGCATCAGGGAGCCGCTTTCAAAATGTGGGGTATTGGAATAGCGTCGTCACATTTTAATCTCACGAGACCTCATGGCACGAGATCTCGTCACACCCCGACTGAATATTGTGCATCACTCAGAGAAACGTAACATTACAGAAGTTAAATGTGTTGTGAAAGCAGTTTCATAAATCAAAAGCTATCTGCCTTTTAGGTTACAGACTGAGATTGCTATTGTGGTTTGACATTCACCGAATGTCAAAAACTTCATTTATCTCATTCATCTTTCTCACCGACATATCCTGGAGTCCCACAGGCCGTGGACATGACGCCATGGTCTTCCATCTTAGAGAGGCCGAAATCACTGATCATGATCTTAGAGTTTTCATCAGGGCTGTAGTAGAGCAGATTCTCTGGCTGCAGAGAGAATACAGATCCAGACAGCTCAAAGTTTTGTGGCTTTAAATCCACGTCTGTTGATTTCATCTATATATACATATGTATATCGACAGTATATATTGATATATGCATATGTTTGTGTGAACGTGGCACCTCTGTACCTTGAGATCACGGTGTACTATGCCGTTTTTGTGCAGGTAGCCGACTGCCTCCAGCACCTGTTTGATGACCTGACTGGCATCCAACTCTGAGAACATCCCCCGGTCCAGGATCCGGTCAAACAGCTCACCGCCTGAAACTCTGACGGGATATACGAGCAATTCAACAACATGCTATAAAAACAGGAAGAGATTTAAAGTAGCTTCAGTGGGTGGTAATACAAATAGATGTTCTTACAGCTGCATGACCAGGTAGTAATGCGTCCGACTTTCATAGAAATCCTCCAAGCAAACCACATTGTCGTGTTTGATCCTATATGACAACAAATTAAGAAGTTAGTATAAAGAAATAGAGTTATTCTGTTTTAAAATCAGATAAATGTTGTTTTAAATGCATTTACAATATGGAAGCTTGTTTCTGCCCTGGAATAAAACAATAAAAAGGTAATTGTGACTTTTTATCTCACATTTCTTCTGATTTCTCAGAATTGAGAGATTATCTCTCACAATTGCGAGAAAAAGTCAGAATTGTAATACGTTTTTTTTTTTTTTTTGCCTTTTTTCTTATAATTGCAACTATAAAACCCAGATTATAAAATCTGTGTAACTTTATATCACAATTCAGACTTTTTATTTTCTCAGAAATGTGAGTTTATATCCCTCAATTGCAAGTTGTAAAGTCCGAATTGCAAGATAAAATTGTGATCTCGCAATTCAGACTTTATAACTCGCAACTGCGAGTTTATCTCAAAATTCTGTGAAAAATAGTCTGAATTGTGTGATATAAACTCACAAATATGAGTTATAAAGTCAGAAGTGCAAGATATAAACTTGCAATTGCGAGAGAAAAAAGTTCCATAATTTCCATAACTCCAAAAAGGTAATTGTGACTTTTTATCTCACATTTTTTCTCAGAATTGAGAGATTATATCTCACAATTTCAACTTTGTAACTCGTTATTTCTACGACATATAAACTCTCAATTCTGAGAAAAAAGTCAGAATTGTTTGGGGTTTTTTTGCCTTTTTTTCGCATAATTGCACGTTTTTATCCCACAATTGCGAGTTAAGCCCAAATTATAAAATATATACGAGTATTATATCGCAATTCTGACATTTTTCCCCTCAATTGCAAGTTCTAAAATCCAAATTGCTTGATATAAACTCGCAATTGCGAGAATAAGTTAAAAATGTGATCTCGCAGTTCAGAATTTACAACTCGGAATTACAAGTTTATATCTCAAAATTCTGTGAAAAATAGTCTGAAATGTGTGATATAAACTCACAGTTAGAAGTTATTAAGTCAGAAGTCCAAGATATAAACTCGCAATTGTGAAAAAAAGTCAGAATTGTGAGATAAAAAGTCGCAATTACCATTTTTTATTCCGTGACGGAAACAACCTTCCATAATTTCCATAATTCCAAAAAGATAATTGTGACTTTTTATCTCATATTTCTGACTTTTTTTTCTCAGAATTGTGAAATATAAAGTTGAAATTGTAAGATATAATCTCTCAATTCTGAGAAAAAGTCAGAACTGTGAGATATAAACTTAATATATACTAATATAAACTAATTGCGAGAATTTTTTTTTTTTTTTACCCCACAATAGCGAGAGCAAATTATAAAATATATGTGCAATATTGCATATCACAATTTGGAACTTTTCCCCCCAGGAATCTGAGTTTATATCCCTCAATTACAAATTTTAAAGTCCGATTTGCAAGATATAAACTCGCAATTGCGAGTTTTAAAATTGTGATCTCATTATTCAGACTTTATAACTCACAAGTGCAAGTTTATATCTCAAAATTATGTAAAAAATAGTCTGAATTGTGTAATATAAACTCAATTATGAGTTATAAAGTCAGAAGTGTGAGATATAAACTCGCAATTAACATTTTTTATTATGTGGCGGAAACAAGCTTCCATAATTTCAATGTCCTCTGTTGGGTTTAAATTGTTTATTTTAGTTTCAATCCCTATTTTCTTTCCAATGCTAATTCTCATTTCAGTTTCATTGCATAGCTAATAGTATTCTTTTAAAAGCGTAAGACTTTTACATCACAGGTTTCATTCTTACTTCCGCAACACAGCGATTTCATTCTCCAGGTTGATGTCCCTTTTGTTTTTCTTCTTCACACACTTCATAGCAAAAAGCTTCCCTGTTTTCCTCTCCTTCACCATGAAGACCTCTGAGAACGCTCCCCTAGAGAAAGCAAAGAAAGAAAGATGGAGTTAAGGTCATATGTGCAATTACCTGGGATTATGTTTTTCTGAGAGAGAGCATGATCCTGGTTTATGTGATGCCGGTGTGGCATGTCCCCCTGAGAGTAAAGCAGGATTTAATGAAGGCGAGGATGCGACCTTTTAAACCCTGCCGAGACCTCCGCGCCACACTGCAAGCCATTTATTTATTAACTGCTAGAAATGCGTGTACCGTTGCCAGCATGTGAAAGAGGCCAGGACTCTGGCGAGATCTGGTGTGAAGTAATGTGTGAAGCAATTACTGTTAGTGCAATTGATTTTATAATAAAAAAAACATATCAATATACTAAATGTGTTGACAATAAAAAATCCTGTAGACCTGGGGCATTAAGAAAATGCCTAGCAACACCTTAGCAACCACTCAGAACCAGTGGTATTTTAGAACTATTTGAATACTGTTACAGTTCTGTTTATTTTTATACTCTGTTTTTGTTTTAATTTTAGATTAAGTTTTAGTATTTTTTTGTTTGTCATTTTTATTTTATTTATTGTTTTAAATACTACTATTTAGGCTAAATTAAATTTTTATTTCCATTCTAATTTTAGTTTAGTTTTTGTTTTGATTTATTTCCAGTTAGTAATTTTAGTGCAAACTTATTGCAGTCTAATTTTTGTTTAAATTTTCTCATCTAATATTCATTTCAGCTTTATTTCAATGAACAGAAATGTTTTTAATAGTTTTAGATTCAGTTGTAGTTAACGTAAAAACAGAACACCTTAGCACATATCTAGCAACACCGTAGCAACCACTTAGAACACTTCAGAAACAGCGTAGCAAACACTCAGAACACCTTAGAAACTGTCTAGCAACACCCTAGCAACCATTCAGAACGTTTTAGCAACATCCGAGAAACTACTGAGGAAAATGTATTTTATTTTCAGAATTTACAAACTAACTGCATAATAGGATAATTTAAACAATCAGTAAAATATTTCTTTTTAATGTCTGGTGGTGGTAGGAGCTTTGGAAGATCACCTAAAGGGCTTAATTTTCTTTTCTCCATGCTCTCCTCACCTGTAACCTGGAATAGCTGTCCTGGGATGAGGATTACAAGTGAAATCCCTTACGCAACTGAAACGCTAATGGCTCCGGACGGTATCCAGGTGCCTCGATAAACACAGGCCTGCAACCAGGTCACCTGGCACTGCAAGGCCTCCGACGGAAAGAGGCTAGGTTACAATTAGCATGGGATTGGTTGAATAAGACAGTCTTATCCAGGCTATAAAGAACAGCTGCTGAGATTACATATGGTATCACTGGTACTGGTTTACCTGCTGCAAATCTTCATATTATTCATGTAATACTCTTATCACTGTTTTATACGCTGAAAGTTCTTTGTGTTAATTTGTTTAAAAAGTTTAGATGAAGAAAAAATTACCTGAGAAGTAACTGTATAAAATGCAGTATGGAATATTGACAGCTAGTGGTTGAAATAGGTACTGCAGCCCAAATTCAAAATATTAAAGAGTTGTTTCCCGCACCCCCTCCTCCTCAGACGTTGCCAAAACGACTGCCTTACACTAAGTTAATGAGTTGATATGAGTTTAATATGTCTCTGGACAGGTGGATGCTGAGGCTTTTTAGGTTGGGTAGAATCAGAGCCGTTGAAAACAAATGGCTCTGGATAGAATATGCGATCTCTGACCCAGTTTATTTGCTTGCGTCCATGGCTGCAATGTTTTTTTGCCAACGGCAACCCAGGGGTATCGCAATACTATTGGGTAAACTGGCAGTGGGCGGGATCACACAGACCAAAACAACAACAGACATTCCGACACGGAACACACATTTCAAAATAGAATAACTGGCTGTAGAATTGTTTTTCGAAGAAACAAGTTGGGTATGTGAACTTAGAATGTTTTCTTAAATGTCTGCAAACATATGGAATTTTCATGTTAATAGTGCAGTCAAAAAAATTACATACAACATCTTTAAAGTCACCATGAAATCAAAATGGACAATTCTTATTTTTTATGGAATATTGCAGTATTTCCAACTCTATCTCATAGTCATATATACGTACGTATTTTACGAGGTGGCTAATACGTATGAATTCGTACGATTTGTCTAAACCCCAGAGACGGGTAGGTTTAGGGGTGGGGTTTGGTGTAGGTCATTCGTATGAATTCATACGAATTTGTATGCCGCTGACACAGAGAGAGAGCACTTGTCAAGTATAGGTATGAAACTGCTTCACAGTGTTTCTGTGTTGCAAATATTAAAATAATCACAGAATACTGGGATTAAAGTTTATAGTTTGGATATAAACACTGATGTCCATGATAGTGATCATAATAGAGCAAATCACCTTTTGAAAATAAGTAGGCGCTTCAAATAACGATTGTATTGATTACATTGTTACACCACTAGGTGGCGACAAGTGACTGCTAAAAATGTATTTGTCATTGAATCATTCATTCAAGAGATTTGTTCAAAATCTCGATTCATCCAGTAATGAAACAAGTGAAGCATTTGAGTGAGTCATTGAATCATTCATTCAAACCGTTTTTTTAAATAATGAATTTTAAATAGAATGCAGTAATTAATATTTTGTCAAAACCTCTAGTAAATTACGTTATTTTGTTTAGTTGTTCAGTATCGTAGGAGAATTATGATCTCTATTTTGAAACAAAAAAATCATGATTTTCAATTTATCCAGAATCATGCAGCTCTATTTCAATGTAAATCAAACTAAATGAATGAATAATATTTAACTACTACTACTACTACTACTACTACTACTATAGATATTTTTAAATGTATAATATACTTTTTTTTTTTGCAGTGTAGGTATTTATTTTTGATATAGCACTGAATTTGCTTAAATGACGCCTGTAACAAAAGAAGTGCTACATCACACATGGCTTCAAACAATCAATCTCATCCTCCCACGCACACGAAACACATCTCCCTGACACTGCCCTCATCCATCACATATTCCCACAACACCTTTTTCATGTATTGAATACAAGAGCTCAGAAATGTGTTTACCTTCACCTACGGTCATGAGTGAATAATCCTTTAGAAAGTCCTGAATTCATTAAATACTGTGGATTTGAATGAAATGCATGAATTAATAAATAAATAAAAACTAAATACAGCTCAAACTGAAGGTCAGTGCACAGAATGTGCCTAAAGGCAGAAAAAACTGCAATTGAAAAAAACATGAATTTTCATCATAGAATCTCTGGCTCAAGCCAATTTTAGATGTCGTACTTCATCCTGACGGGTGTTAACTCCAGTAGAAGCCTGCTGAGGGATTGTGGGAGTTTAATTCGGGTTGTTTTTGTCAGAGGAAACCACTGTGCTCAACTCCCCACGGCCCAATATGCCCCACTGGTGCCAGTAACACCCACAGGCAAGGGCAGGTCGTGACAGAGCTCTCTAGATGCAGTAGTTTATGCTTGAAAGTATAGCTGGAACTAGATAATTATCTCACTTTATGACCTGTATGGATTGTAAACTTAACTATAAACTATATATATATATATATATATATATATATATATATATATATATATATATATATATATATATATATATATATATATATATATATATATATATATTTTTTTATTTTTTTTTTATTGCACACCTTGATTTTGAATTGAATATGGTCTCAAACCGGGTTATCATTATAACTGAAACTAATAATAATAATATTTTCCTTACTTGAAATAAAGCAACACCGTGAACTTATTTTATTTCATCTAATTGCCAAAGCAAACTTTCCCATTTTCATTTAGTTTAACTTGATGTACAAACAAAAAAGTGGAAAAAATACATTAATAAAATGTAAAAACAACAATAATAATAATAAAAAGTTAAAATTTAATTTGTAAAAAAATAAGAGATTTATACGGAAGAGGATTAGGGCCAAGCAATAATAAAAAAATAAAACCATCTCGAGATTAAAGTTGTTAAATTATGAGAAAAAACTCGTTAAATTTTGAGAAAAAAGTCGAGATAAAATGTTGAGAATAAACTCATTAAATTACGAGAAAAAAGTTGTTAAATTACGAGAACAAATTCGTTAAATTATGAGAAAAATGTCGTTAAATTTCGAGAAAAAAGTCGAGATAAAATGTTGAGAATAAAGTCATTAAAATATGAGAATAAAGTCATTAAATTACGAGAAAAAAGTCGTTAAATTATGAGAACAAATTCGTAATTTAACGAATTTGTTCTCATAATTTAACAACTTTTTTCTCATAATTTAATGACTTTATTTTCAACATTTTATCTCAACTTTTTCTCGTAATTTAATGAGTTTTTTCTCGTAATTTAACGAGTTTATTCTCAACATTTTATTTCGACTTTTTTCTCGAAATTTAATGAGTTTTTTCTCGAAATTTAACAACTTTAATCTCGAGATGGTTTTATTTTTTATTATTGCTTGGCCCTAATCCTCTTCCGTAGATTTAATAATGCTCAAATGTAGTGCCAATTAAGTCGAGACATTAAAGGCAAAAAATTGAGATTTTGGGCTGTTTGCTTTTCATTGCATGTTTTTTTCGCCCACTATAGTCTGAAAAACGTGTTTATTTATCGATTAGCATCTGTAGATTTTAGGGGTGTGACGATACACCTAGCTCACAAGACACAATATTGGGTTTACAAGATAAGATGAGACAATATTTGAACACTATTTTTAGAAATCTTCAATGACAAAATATGTGACTTGAAAAATAGTCTTTTATTCGTCTGAAAGTCACAAAATGCAAAACAATGCAGTTGAATTTTGATTTTTTTTATTTATTTTAGATTTTTTCTAATCTAGGTATATCAATAATGATTATTTTTGGTAATCATCAGTAGATTACTTTGATGATTAATCTGTTTTTTGTGTGTGTGGTAATAAAAACAATAGCCTTCAAAATAGATTTCAATTACAATACATATCTTTTAAAAGCCGATTTCTTAAAAAAATGTACGCCTTATTCTGCATGACCATATTAAACATCCCTTAATCCTACTCAATACCTAAATTTAACAACTACCTTACTAACTATTAATAAGCAGTAATTAGGGATTTATTGAGGCAAAAGTCATAGTTAATAGTGAAAATTGGACCCTGAAGTGGGAACATTTTAATCCTTAAAGGTGCCCTAGAATTGAAAATTGAATTTATCTTGGCATAGTTGAATAACAAGAGTTCAGTACATGGAAATGACATACAGTGAGTCTCAAACTCCATTGTTTCCTCCTTCTTATATAAATCTCATTTGTTTAAAAGACCTCCGAAGAACAGGTGAATCTCAACATAACACTGACTGTTACGGATCATTAATAAGTACGCCCCCAATATTTGCATATGCCAGCCCATGTTCAAGGCATTAGACAAGGCCAGAACATCTGGATGTGCACAGCTGAATCATCAGACTAGGTAAGCAAGCAAGAACAATAGCGAAAAATGGCAGATGGAGCAATAATAACTGACATGATCCATGATATCATGATATTTTTAGTGATATTTGTAAATTATCTTTCTAAATGTTTCGTTAGCATGTTGCTAATGTACTGTTAAATGTGGTTAAAGTTACCATCGTTCCTTACTGTATTCACGGAGACAAGAGAGCCGTCGCTATTTTAATTTTTTAACACTTGCAGTCTGTATAATTCATAAACACAACTTCATTCTTTATAAATCTCTCCAACAGTGTGTAATGTTAGCTTTAGCCACGGAGCACTATCAAACTCATTCAGAATCAAATGTGAACATCCAAATAAATACTATACTCACATGATCCGAAGCATGCATGCAATATGCATGACGAACATTTTGTAAAGATCCATTTGAGGGTTATATTAGCTGTGTGAACTTTGTTTATGCACTGTTTTATAGTCGAGAGCTCGGGGGGCAGGGAGCGAGAGGATTTAAAGGAGCCGCAGCCTGAATCGGCGCATAATTAATGATGCCCCAAAATAGGCAGTTAAAAAAATTAATTAAAAAAAATCTATGGGGTATTTTGAGCTGAAACTTCACAGACACATTCAGGGGACACCTTAGACTTATATTACATCTTGTGAAAAAATGTTCTTGGGCACCTTTAAAACAATTTTTTTCCTGACTTTTGACAGTATTATGGAGTGATAAAACAAGATTTCCAAAATCCCCTCAGTAAAAACCTTTGACTCTAATAATAGGTAAACAAATCAAAACAAGAATTATGAACCTGGCTTTATCCATTGTTCAGATTTCTGATCTGTAAATGTATGCAAATTACAGCATATTTAATTAGATAATGCCTCAGCAACATTTCAGAAAACGTGTAATGCAAAAAAAAAAAAAAAAAAAAAAATCTATTAGATAAATTTTTTACCCATTTTCTTGCTTAAAACAATGAAAATAATCGGGCATAATAATTTACAAAAAAAAAAATCATCATTAGCGTAATGTAATAGCACATTGCAGGCCATGCCCGGTAGATTATCACAAAGCTGTCTCCATCCCGTTAGCTGTTCCCTGGCGTCCGTGATCCTTGTTGTTGTCTGCCAAAGAGAACCTGTGCTTTACCCTTGAATCACCTACAGACGCAGGGCGACCTGAAACAGACTCCACTGAATAAAACTCTCAACCCTCAACAAGCAGCATCAGCCAATCAGATGAAGACTAAGACTTTTGGGTCACACTTTAGCTGATTATTTAGTTGCAAACTTCCGTAAAACATGGATGGAAGCAAACGTCCCAAATAATGTTTCTGATCTCATAGTGTCTGTGTTCAGGGACAACGGCCTTGACGAAACATTATTCTGCTTAGTGATCGCTGTACTGTCAGCAAAGACAGTGTACATCTGCTCATGTCTGCAGAGCTCATGGTCTAGTCAGCAATGACATCACAACGGGTTCAGGACAACAGGGCCGGATCATTGCTGTCTGGTTTACAGTCTGAGACCTATTAAGTAGCTCAGATGGGATAATCGATATAAGCTTACAGATTTAAAGTTCATTCACAATCTAAATAATATTTTTTTTCCAAGATGAAATGTGTAGCATCATCAAACAGACTACAAAAAAGTTTAAAGATTCCTGAACATTTCTCCTAGAGCTGCAAGATTAATCGTTAAGATCACGATCTCGATTTAAACACCCACACGATCTCATTCCTAAATGACTACGATTCTTGTGTCGATTAAACCTTTGACAGAATCACAAGATCTGATCCAGAGAGAGCAGTTTAGATATGAAACTGCTTCACAAACAGTGTTTTCAACCACACAAAATCATTATTTCTGTGTTGCAAATATTCAAATTATCACAGAAGAGCTGGGATAAAAGTTTATAGTTCGGATATAAACACTGATGTCTACGGACGCAGTCAAAATAGAGCAAATCACCTTTTGAAGTAACTTGGCGCTTCAAATAATGATTGTATCATTACATTGTTAAGCCAGTAGGTGGCGACAAGTGACTTAATTTATTTGTGATTAAACGATTCATTCAAGAGATTCGTTCAAAAACGAGTATTTATAAGCGAGTAAATGAATCATTCATTCAAACCAATTTTTAAAATACTTAAAGTTGCCCAAGAATGCTTTTTCACAAGATGTAATATAAGTCTAAGGTGTTCCCTGAATGTGTCTGTGAAGTTTCAGCTCAAAATACCCCATAGATTTTTTAAAATACATTTTTTTAACTGCCTATTTTGGGGCATCATTAACTATGCACTGATTTTTTTCAGCGCACCGCCCCTTTAATTCGCGTGCTCCCTGCCACACGAGCTCTCGATTATATTACAGCACATTTACAAAGTTCACACAGCTAATATAACCCTCAAATGGATCTTTATAAGATGTTCGTCATGCATGCTGTATGCATGCTTCGAATTATGTGAGTAAAGTATTTATTTTGATGTTTATATTTGATTCTCTATGAGTTTGAGGCTGTGCTCCGTGGCTAAAGGCTAATGCTACACTGTTGGAGAGATTTATAAAGAATGAAGCTGTGAATTTCTTCCATCTGCTATTGGCTGGTCAAATAAAGAGTCCCACCCCCAAACTCATGCAATTGGTTGAGTGAAATGAATAAACAAAGCAATGTTATAATCACCAACACTGGGTAACACTTTACAATAAGGTTCAACATTAGTGAACTACATTTACTAAAATATTATTAAAATCAAACATTGTATCTGCTAATAATGGACCTGAGCTAAAATGAACTAACAATGAACAGTTGTTAGTAAATGCATTAACCAACGTTAACTAATGGGACCTCATTGTAAAGTGTTACCCAGTAGTGTTTACACTTTTTAAAGGATTCAAACTGAAAGGTTTACTTGGTTCTGCATATTAAACTGGGATAAAATAAAGTATTTAATACCAAAAAAAATAAAAATCACACATTTACTAAAAGGGATAGTTCACCCAAAAATGAAAATTCTGTCATCATTTATTCACACCCAAGTAGTTTCAAACCTGTACGACTTTCATTGTTCTGCTGAACACAAAGGAAGTTATTTGGAAGATCTCACCCCAATGACTACCATAGTATTTTATTTTCCTACTATGGTAGTCAATGGGGGGTGAGATCTGCTTGGTTACAAACATTCTTCCAAATATCTTCCTTTGTTTACAGCAGAACAAAGAAATTTATACAGGTTTGGAACAACTTGCAGGTGAGTAAATGATGACAGAATTTTCATTTTTGGGTGAACTATCCCTTTAAGTAAATTTTCTTTATCAAACAATGTAAAGACGCCATTAAAGCTGAAGCTCCTGAGGCTTTTTTGAATGAACCACTAATCTCACAAATGCCAAGCCTTGAATTACCAAGTGTCCCACACGGTAAAATTGGATAATCACTCTGGGTCCGTTTTTTACCGGACACTTTGGGTGAGGAAAAGCTTTCTGGAAAATACTCAGGGAAAAAAAAAAAAAAAAACTTTGAGTTTTTTAAATTAAATGTGCACTATAAACTACATTTTAGCACAGTATTTACACTTTTTTTAAAATCTAAAAATTATTTTATTATCAGCTTGTATCACTTTGTTACAATAAAATATCACTATTTACCTTCAAAATAAAATATCCTATTGACAAAACTATGTTTATAAAACCATTCACAGCTTTTACAATGAATAATAAGAGGAACTAAATTTGTACTTACGTTCCAAGCACATCCATGAATTCAAACACATCCTGGATGTTATCCGTGCTCTTTTTCCAATCATAGTCGCCCTCCTTTCGCCCCATTTCTGTGTGAGCTTCTACAGGGATTTCTGGCGAGGACAAAAAAAAAAGAAACCTCTTCATAAAGTGACCAACAAAGACCTGTGATCTGTGACAATCTGTTCTGAAAAAAGTGAGCAATAAATCAAAGATTTTCGAATGTACCTTTATTTGCAGCTAAAACAATCCCTAACAATCCAGGAGCCATGAGGCCTGATTCCTAATATAAATCCAATTAGAATTCCAAATCAACATGAAACATCAAAAACGCCTTTGCATCCTTTAAGGTTCCAGATGCAAAGCAGAAACCAGCTCAAATCTCATGTTCACTATGATCTACTGATGGACAGTCGATAGCTTCAGTCCTGACTGATGTGTGTTCATCTAACAGCCTGTTTTAGTGTGTCACTGACCTGCGCTCAACTCTTGAAAAATTCCACAGCTCCTCATTGGCTGTCCTACATAGCTTTAAGATGGTTGTCAGAAAACGCTAATCAGGTTTTGGCTGGTCAGTGTACAGATGTGCGTCTTAATATTTATGGAGTTTAGTCAAGTTTTGTGAAATATCTGAAAATACATCTGGCTCTATTTTAACTGGAATATCTCTGGGGTTGCATTCATGCAGACATGCAACTAGACCTTTCACCTGTGCAAACCCAACACAAAGGAGCCCACATGCCTCTAAAACGACTTTATCAAATACACCCAATCATTTTGAGTCTAAGTGACTGGATGTATTTGATAAAGCCATCATCTTCAACAAAACACATCTGTACAACCCATCAACTGCACACAAAGACAGCAGAAATTGCTCATTTTCACCATGTCTACTGAGTTTTTTTCATAATAGGTGTTCAAATATACATGCAATCCAATAGATTTGACTTCCAACATAAAAAGACTTCTCTGGGATTAGCAGTACAGGGTAAATTCTGGTAAGTCTCGCTCTCATTCCACTTATATAACAGGTTAAAGACTCTTGATCTTCTGAGTTGACCTTAAAACAATTCACCCCCTGAGTTCACAAGGTCAGTTCTAATTTATAGGTTCAATAGCCAAAAATATCACTTATTTTGCCACTAAGAGTGTCGTTAAGTACAATGAGGTACAAAAATGGAATGGGGGTAATTTTTAGACTATTAGTAGACCACAATAGACAAATTAGATAACCTAAAGAGAAAAGGATTATCCAATTACGAGTCAAGAATGGACTGCAGGTCTCAAAAAAGCACCATGGTTGCATGCAATCATTATCGTCAATGCCAGTGCCATAACAGACATACATATATATATATATATATATATATTAGGGCTGTCGAGTTAACTCATTAATTAGATTAATTAATTAAGGTAAAAAATAGCACGTTACAATTTTTAACGCATTTAATGCACTTGCCCTGCCCCAGACCTATGTAGTTCATCTGGCAATACATACAGTTGATTGATGACGAATATGATGCAGGGCAACATCTCACTGCGCAATGAAGATAATGTTCAAAAATCCCTAAAATTAAAAATATGGGGGCAACAATGCCCCTGTTTGAGTTTTTGTCTCATATTTAGATCATGTGAGCAATATCATACAAGACAAACGAGTTATTGTCCCATAGCCTAACGAGTGCAAATGCAATACTGATTTTATACAACGGTTCAGTAAATAAGAAGTTAATATTGTGTTATTTTAGACACAATATTCTCTATTTTGTTCAATTTTGCCAATGAAAAATTTAAAAACAAAGCAAAACTTTATATATAAAGTTCAATGATTCAGGGGACCATTCATAAAAACTTAATACATAAAAACTCTAATCGCTCTTGCGGTACTTTACAACTTTAAATTTGATGCTATACATGCTGCTACACTGTCCAACAAGCCTGAAGAGAAGCATTTACTTAACTCCTGAATGAATTTTGTTTGAATGAATCGAATGAATTAATTAACTGTAATCATTAAGACACTTGCCGCCACCTACTGGCAGTTTTAGTTTTCTTATTTAGAGTCTAATTTTATTCAGAAAAACAATAATTTCATACTTCCATATTGATAAAATACAAATAAAATTAAAGGTATAGTACACCCAAAAATAAAAATTCAGTCATTATTTACTCAACCTCATGTTCCAAAAGTTCATGTGTAAAAATGTCTATGCTGAATCGAATAAAATATTTATTTCTGAAGCTACTTTTTGCCATGTCTATTTGATGCTTTACACAATAATGACTTCAAATGATCTTTTGGGGGTGATTTCTCAGCCAAAATGAATGTGCGATTAAATTGCAATTAATTATATTAATCGCCACATCATGTTATTAATTAGATTAAACATTTTAATTGCTTGACAGCCCTAATTAATAATTAAAAGTACAAACATTTAAATGAAGATAAAATATTAAATTCAATATAAATTTAATGAAAATGCATATTCATTTAAAAAAAAAACACTATTTAGTTTCTTTAGTTTTTTCAAAAGGTTCAAAACAAACAAAACCACTCCTAATCACAGTATACTCGCAATTAATGTTACTATATCAGATATTAAAATGTATCTTGCAATCCACAACAATGCAGAATAATCAATGCAAAGATGTTGCATTGCTCTTTGCTCACATTAAAGCACATTCTGCACGTGTCTGGTTTTGTCTTTCCTCTGCAGCCCCTTTAATGTACAGGGGGTCTGTGTGGACTAACCACTCATATTTCGCAGCTGAGCTCACGAGACCATCATAAACACAAACATGCAGCTCAGCACGGATCATTAAATACATGCACGCGGCGCATGTCCCGGTGCAAGATGTCCCATACATTGACTGACGATCATTACTTATATTCAAAGTCTTAAGCGTGCACCTTTAAACCACACGCATGTGATCCATTAATCATCTTTCACAATGTGCATTCTGATGCTGCATGCATACAGTAGGCAGAAGCGACCTTACCTTCAGGTCTGTAACTCCAGCACGATTTTTGTCTCTTGCAGAAACTACCAAGGCTCAAGCAAGGACAGCAGTGACAAAGAATGAGATGCGAGGAGAGAGGATGCTGAGCAGATCTCAACGATATAGACATTTGCAACGCGTCCCAAATGCATGTGCATGCAAAAATCTTTCATATGCACCATCCTCAGTGTGCACGGGATGAAAAACAAGCATTTAAATTTTGCAAATCACTCATTAATCCAATTGCTTTCTTAATCAATTGTTGCGCGCACTCGAGCAATACAACTGTCAGATAAAATAGTATTTTGAAAAAAAAAAAAAAAAAACACTTTACATTACAATGCCCATGTATTGCATACAAATATAATGGATAATTGCACATTAACATGAGCACTGTAATTGAAAGTGTGACCTGTTTTCGCAGCAGCCTCAGTCTCGTCTCGTCTCTGTGAATGGGACAGAAATCGGCTTTACTCGGGTCAGCGTCCCGTCCATTGACTTACCTAGAGACAAGTGCGCAAAAGATGCCCCGCTCTGACTCTCCTGCCAAAAGCCCGCTGCAGTCTGGACAGATTAAGCTCGTCGAGAGGAGCAGAAATAACCAACAGGTTGGAGATTACACGGGCTGTCAATGAAGGAGGAGCGGCCAGAGGCGGATTCTCAAGGTCTCTTGTAATGACTGTCTGCATGTGATGTCAGCATATCGCCTTGTCTAGGTGATCATCGGGCATATCAAGCTTTAACATTTTGTGACAGCACATGTACACAAAATGCTTAGTTTAAATAAAGACTAAAATCTAACTTAAACTTAAAATCTACTTTACATGGACAAGGATGTCGGTAGCCGGTGCACTCATATTATTATGAAAGTGAGAAAGTGCAACGCGCAAAATGTCGAAATAGGTACAGCCTTCTAAATAAAAGAGCCAATCGCAAATGGAGCCTTTTCACGGACTGTAATGATGCGTTTTAATGGTCGGTCATCAGCATCATAAATCTTACAGTTTTTTATATTTTCATTTTTTTTTTTAAATAAAACGGTAGAGTGACGGTAATATTGACATCTTTCTCTCTTCTGACTGCTGTTATCAATCGATTTCTATTTTTTCCATCTTTTTGAAAGTTGTGAAAACACTGTTGTTGAGTTTTTCTTTTGCTATTTGGGAACACCAAAAATATATAATGTATTCTGTCAATTGACCCTTCGCTGGGAGTTTGATTGACAGGCGATCTAACCAATCATAACGCCGAATCCGCCATTTATCCCGACAAAGCAGTCAGTTTGTTGATTAACATTGGTTGACTTGAACTTGAAAAAATGTGTAATTGACGCTTTCCGTGGTTGAAACAACATTCCTACTTTTGTTCATTCATGTTTATTTGATGCAATAAACTAGTAGGAAGGTGATCGGTTCACAAGCTGTTTGAACTGAGGCGCTACAGTGATCTGTCACGACACATTAAAGAGCAACAAAAGTGTATTTATTGTTTAAAGGGATAGTTCACTCAAAAATGAAAATTTGATGTTTATCTGCTTACCCCCAGCGCATCCAAGATGTAGGTGACTTTGTTTCTTCAGTAGAACACAAATGATCGTTTTTAACTCCAACCGTTGCGGTCTGTCTGTCGTATAATGCATTTGAATGGGAACTCTATCAATAAGAGTCAAAAAAACTTGCTTAGACAAATCCAAATTAAACCCTGCGGCTCGTGACGACACATTGATGTCCTAAGACACGAAACGATCAGTTTGTGCGAGAAAACGAACAGTATTTATATCATTTTTTTACCTCTAAAACACCACTATGTCCAACTGCATTCAGCATTCGCTTAGTGAGGTCTGATCGCGCTCTGACAGCGGCAGTGATGTCTAGCACTCATTGAAGTATAAGCGCGAAACATCACTGCCGTTGTATTAGAGGTAAAAAATGCTATAAATACTTTTCGGTTTCTCGCACAAACCGATCGTTTCGTGTCTTAGGACATCAATATGTCGTCACGAGCCGCAGGGTTTAATTTGAATTTGTCTAAGCAAGTTTTATTTACTCTTATAGTAGAAGTTCCCATTGACACACATTATTCGGCTGACAGACGGCAACGGTTGGAGTTAAAAACCATCATTTGTGTTCTACTGAAGAAACAAAGTCACCTACATCTTGGATGCCCTGGGGGTAAGCAGATAAACATCAAATTTTCATTTTTGGGTGAACTATCCCTTTAAACTTCTTTAAAAATTACCAAATTTGACATTGAGACTTCATATCATTTTTCATCATGTTCAAAAGTAACCTGCTCTGTCCTGTCTGTTGGCGCATTGTCAGTGTCAATCGTAAGCTTGATGAATAGCTTGGGAGAATTTGATGTTTCAAAGAGATAGGAGCTGTATTTGCATGACTGAAATAGCTGCCTGAAAGACTTGCCTTAAAGGGACTTGCCATTAAAACATGGTGGAATTAGCAATAAAACATTATCTGATAATAAACCAAACTTTTCTGAAAATGTGAGTGGTGTTTGCATGTGCAAAAACTCCTACGCCACAATGCCATGGCATTGCTATGGTTGCTAAGGTATTCAGCACATTGCCAAGTGGATGCTTAAATGGCACAAGTCTGGTTTCTAAATATGGCTCAGGACTATGAAATTTGTTCACATCCACATGAAATTCAGTCGACTTAAAAAATGTGCACTGCAGCATGATTCTCCTCAATAAGTGCACCTATTTCTTATTGTAGGTTCAATCAAGGTTAAATGTCTTGTTTTACCATAACCACTCAACATCTATTTAGACAAACACATTCATAAGGCATTTCACAGATGTGTGAGTTATAGTAATGGTAAGGTGACTTAACCCTATAATGCATGTGAATGCATTAGGAAAAACATGTTCAGGTCACATTTCACAGCAGAATGAAAAGAAAAAGGACTATTAAAATTAGTTTAGTTCTCTTTTTTTTCATTGTGGCATCAATTTTAAGATGATAAAGCTCAAAGTCTCACATTCTCAGCTTTGCAATTAATATTTTTTGTAATTCTTTGGTAAAGAAAAAGTGCATAATTGTCACAAAAACACAATTCTTGTCATTTTGGTGTGAACTATAGCCTGATGCTCTTGGAAGAGGAATGAGGCAGAGTTTATGTACGTGTCTCAGTATCATAAGAGTGAGTTTATGGGATTAGTGGCTTTTTGAATCACACATTTTATATTAAGCCACTGAAAAGACATTACTAAAATAAAAAAAACTTTATGTCCTGTGAAGGGCCGCATCAGAGTTTTGTTTTGCAACATACGGTGAGCTCAAGGGTTAGATTACTGCATGCGACCTGTTGGGCCAGTCAGATAATCTCATAAAACGCAGTGTGACACTTCCTCCTTTAATAGGCTTGAGTAAATCTCAAACGGCAATTTTAGTTCTCTTATTACTGGACATGTAACGACATTAAAGACCACCGTCTACAATACAAATATTAATATTTACTATAAGATATCATTATGTATAGATGTATACTTTTTAAATAGTTCGCTGGCAGTCAAAAGGTTGGTCAAAAATTATTGATCTTTTTTGGTTGTTTTATTATATAATATATATATATATATATATATATATATATAAAATATGGCATTCAAAACTGTACACACCTACTGATTTTTATTTTTTGTAAAAACAAGCATTACATCAGGCCACATTTCACCCCAAAATTACAAGACAAAAATTTTTTGACACAATTATTTATGTTTTCTTGACCAATTCTCATTATCTCTATGCAAAAATAAATAAAACTATATATATGTTGTGTGTCAAAATATAGCAAAGTGTAAAAATAAAATTGTAAAATTGTCTATATATTATTCAAAATTTATATTTTGAATCTTGATATAATACTGATTTTTTATTTAATTTATTTTAAATGTAATCAAACCTATTAAACATTTTTAGAAGTTTTTAAAATTCTACAATTTTAAAAATTCCAAAATTTAATTGTAAAAATGTTTAAGCAAATTCATATGTATGCACAATTATTTGTGTACAGAACTATTCATTTGCTGAACAGAATTTCAAGCATTTAAGCAAAAGCCTTTAAATCAAAAGGTTTTTAAACCATGTGAAACAAATTCAGTCAAATAAGTCAGAGGCTTACCTTTGTGATGTTGTTTTTTGTTGACCAGTGCTTTGTGTTTCTTGATGAAATATGATGGCATCGCTGGCAAAATTGTCCAGTGGCAAACGTTACGCTCTCAGGAACGCCACTGAAAGTCTGACTTATTTGCAAGATGTTGTCATATGTATCCTAGGAGAAATTATGTACCTGGGAAGAGACAGTTCTCTCATTAAAACACTCTGTGTACAGTGTTGCCATGGTGGGAAAAGGAAACATGGGAGATAACCGGACATGAAGATCTCTAGATAGTTCTATTTCAGGGAGGGTGGTTTGCGTATATGGGAATACGAATGTGGAGACGAGAAACCTGTTTCCACCTAAGATGATTCATAGAGGATGCGATTCACTTCCAGCAAATCTCACACTTGCTCTAGATATTTAATAGAACATACACAAACATCTGCAATAACGTCATCTCACAGAATGACTAACCATACACGTTTTTCTGCCAAAATTGTGTGTTGAAAAGTGTTACTACCCTCCTTGTCTGGTTAGCTAGGATTTTTCTGGTTTCTGTGTGAATTATATCAATGCTACATGCTTTATATTAAAAGGACTATACAGTATCTCACAAAAGTGAGTACACCCCTCACATTTCAGCAACTTCTCAAGGGACAATACTATAGAAATGAAACTTGGATATATTTTAGAATAATCAATGTGTTGTTTGTATAGCAGCATAGATTTACTGTCCTCTGAAAATAACTTGACATACAGCCATTATTGTCTAAATAGCTGGCAACAAAAGTGAGTAAACCCTAATTGATAATAGCTCTTCGTCTTTTAACCATGCAAAGCCACATGTCCTATTCATCATGTTCATGTTTTTGTCTGCTTGACAGGACCATACAAATGTGTTAGAGCAGTTAAAGTTTGGTGCTTTAGTACAATTCTCTCATACTGACCACTGGATGTTCAACATGGCACCGCATGGCAAAGAACCCTCTGAGGATTTGAGAATTAGAATTGTTGCTCTCCACAAAGATGGCCTAGAAGAAGATTGGTAACACCATGAAACTGAGTTACAGTACAGTGGCCAGGGTCATAGAGAAAGGATTTTCCAAGACGGGTTCCACTCGGAACAGGCCAAAGAAGTTGAGACCTTGTGCTGTGCGTCAGGTGCAGAAGCTGGCTTCAAAAAAAACAGATGCATGAGTGCTGCCAGCATTGCTTTAGAGGTTGCAGAAGCGGAAGGTCAGCTTGTCTGTGCTCAGACCATACGCCGCACACTGCAACAAGTCGGTTTGCATGGCCGTCATCTCAGAAGGAAGCCTCTTCTGAAGCTGGCTCACAAGAAAGCCCGCAAACAGTTTGCTGAAGACAACCTGTCCGAGAGCATGAATTACTGGAACAATGTCCTGTGGTCTAATGAGATTAAGATAAACTTGTTTGGCTCAGATGGTGTCCAGCATGTGTGGCGACGCCCTGGTGAGGAGTACCAAGAAAATTGTGTCTTGCCTACAGTCAAGCATGGTGGTGGTAGCATCATGGTCTGGGGCTGCATGAGTGCTGCTGGTACTGGGGAGCTGCGCCTCATTGAGGGAAACATGGATTCCAACATGTACTGTGACATTCTGAAGCAGAACATGATGCTCTCCCTTCAGAAACTGGGCTGAACGGCATGATAATGACCCCAAACACACCGCCAAGATGACAACTGCCTTGCTGTGGAAGCTGAAGGTGAAAGAGTGGTATGTCTCCAGACCTGAACCCTATTGAGCACCTGTGAGGCATTCTCAAGCAGAAGGTGGAGAAGCGCAATGTGTCTAACATCCAGCAGCTCCATGATGTCATTATGGAGAAGTGGAAGAGGATCCCAGCAACAACCTGTGCAGCTCTGGTGAATTCCATGCCCAGGAGGATTAAGGCAGTGCTAAACAACAATGGTGCTCACACAAAATACTGACACTTTGGACACAGTTTTGACATGTTCACTGCACTTTTGTTGCCAGTTATTTACACAATAAAGTATATCCAATTTTCATTTCTATAGTATTGTCCCTTGAGAACATATAATAAAATGGTTGCCCAAATGTGAGGGCTGTACTCACTTTTGTGAGATACTGTATGTAGAATTCAAAATCCCTTGTTATTAGTGACACCGGCGTCAGCGTTAAAGGATTAGTTCACTTCAGAATTAAAATTTCCTGATAATACTCACCCCCATGTCATCCAAGATGTCTTTCTTTCTTCAGTCGAAAAGAAATGAAGGTTTTTGAGGAAAACATTCCAGGATTATTCTCCATATAGTGGACTTCACTGGGGTTCAACGTTTTAAAGATCTAAATGTCAGTTTCAGTGCAGCTTCAAAGAGCTCGACACGATCCCAGACGAGAAATAAGGGTCTTATCTAGTGAAATGATTGGTCATTTTCTAAAAAAAAAAAAAAAATTATAGACTTTTTAAACATAAATGCTCATCTTGCACTGCTCTGCGACGCGCCATGCATTACGTTGGAAAGGTCACGCGTAGGCGAAAGAACCACGGTAGAGTGGAAAACTCATTTTCTCCTTCAACTTTAAAATGTTCAAAACTTCCAACGTGATTATGTAATGTGTGGTGCATCGCAGAGCAGTATAATTTTATAATTTTTTAGAAAATGACCAATTGTTTCTCTAGATAAGACCCTTATTTCTCATCTGGGATCATGTAGAGCTCTTTGAAGCTGCACTGAAACTGACATTTGGACCTTCAACCCATTGAACCCCAGTGAAGTCCACTATATGGAGAACAATCCTAAAATATTTTCCTCATAAACCTTCATTTCTTTTCGACTGAAGAAAGAAAGACATGAACATCGTGGATGACATGGGGGTGAGTAAATTATCAGAAATTTTAATACTGAACTAATCCTTTAACACTTCCCATTTACTTTGAATTGGTGATGTCATGCATTTCCGAACTGAATTGTGGGTTCCGTTCGCCCATGCTGCATTTATTTATACGGTACAAACAGAAATATTGTGAAATATTATTATGATTTCAAGAAAGTATTTTCTGTGTGAATACATTTTAAAATGTAATTTATTCCTGTGATCAAAGCTGAATTTTCAGCATCATTACTCCAGTCTTCAGTGTCACATGATCCTTCAGAAATCATTCTAATATGCTGATTTGCTGCTCAAGAAACATTTCTTATTATTATCAATGTTGAAAACAGTTGTGGAAACCATAATAGTGTTTTTTTTCAAGATTCTTTGATGAGCAGAAAGCAAATTTTGATCAAATTAATCCATCCTTGCTGAATAGAAGTATCAACTTCTTAAAAAAAAAGTGACAGCAAACTTTTGAACCGTATGAACTCAACTGAACCCAACTGGAGCAGCTAAGGTAATCTACAGTCATTCACCTGAGATGGTGTGACTTATGCAAGTCCAACAAGTAACAGTCTTTTCATCCTGAGCTCTTTAAATGGTTCTGCTGGACCTCTGCGAGTCTCTTATCAGGAGATATTATTCAATTACAATTACTCACTTATACCGTATGTGACCGCATCTAGCTTTGAATCTGTTCTGGAACAATTGTTTAGTTCCTGGACTTCATCCTGTTTTCCTTTGGCTTTAGTTCAGTCATATTTGCTGCATATCTCGACTGCCAGCGCATCAGTCACTCTGCCAACTCAAACAGCCCCTAAATGTCTAAATGTGTTCGCAGCACAGCAGGACTCACAGCGACGGGCTTCAAAATGCCTGTTATTAATGTAATTTTGAGCAGAACAATTGACTTACAGCCTCTACATGTACGAGCAGAAGTTAATGATGTTACATAATGGAGAAGAGAAAACTAAATCTAGAAAATATTCTAGTATAACAACATAGTACAGTACTAGTGTAAAATTACAGTGTGCATTTAGACGTATAGTGCTTATAGGTGAAGTGTTTATTTTTATACTTTTATCCGATCTTAATATGCAGAAACAATGTTTTCTGTGGTAAAATGCGATATCATTAAAGTCAAATCAAAGCTGATTATCTCTGACAAACCTCTACTGTGCTTCAGCTCTCATCTAAAGCCAGAGATAATCTGACAGCGATGTCACTGGAAAGCGTTGATGAACAATGATGCCTTATGTAACTCACATTGGGTGTTTGGTTGAAGGTGTGAGAGAAAATGAAAGGTGTCAGAGGGTAATGGAGAAAGAGAGAAGGTTACAGGACACATGACAAGGATGATGATGATAAAGTAACCAATAATAGGACAAAAAGAGTGAGAAGAAGAATGATATCTTCATAAAAATGAAAAGTCTGTCATCATTTACTCACTGTCATGTCATTTCTCCTGTGGAAATCAAAAGAAGATATTAGGTAGGATTTTTTGATGCTCTTTTCCATAACAAAAGCTTACTAGAAAAAAAAAAAAGGAGATAACAGTTGTCCATAAGACTATGGAAACTATATTTGCAAGTCATATTGTAAGCAATGTATTCTCAACATCGATATTGTTTAATGCTACTGTAGCTCCAAAATGGGCTCTTTTTTAATCAATTCTCTCTCTCTGTCCTTCTCAAATCAAATTGATTCTCTAGCGGAGGAACAGCAAATGTAATTTATAAAGTATCAGTGATTAAAACGGCCATGATTAAGAAGCAGAAACATACTCATCAAATCAAATGAGCATCTGCTGTGCAGCAGTACAGCTCTTGATGGAGGAGCGCACAGATGGCATATAATTACAGGTTTCTGCATCTGCTGAGAATAAGCGTGTCTGATCTGAGCTCACTTCAGTATCTTTACTGACAATCTCCATCTTGACCCATCTATGACCCATGTGAGAAATGTGTCAAATTGGATTAACCTGCAGGGTGTGCTGCTCTGGGACCAGCGTACCTGATCCAGTTATCAAACATCTGAAGTCAACTGATCCTAGATCTGCTGCAAAGCGGACGCTTTAAGGTCCTGCGGTAAGGACAGCATTTTTAGGTCTTGAAAGTGCCCTGCATGCTAGAAGACATCTTAAATTCATACTATACTACACACACACACACACACATGCACACACACACACACAAATTATATCATCATTAACCTTCATGTCATTCTAGTGACATATGTGGAACACAAAATAATTTGAAGAAACTCTTTTCCATACCATAAAACTGGAGGACTGGGGCTGCCAAGCTTTAAAATTGATATTAAAGCACCATAAACATAATCCATTCAACTCAAGCACTGTATTCCACATATTCTGAGTCCGTAAAGTTGCTTAATGTGAGAAATTTGCTCTGAGACTACAGTTATCACAGAGATGTTAGATGTCACAGCATCTATTTTAGCAGTATCTGTAGCAGAGACATTTGTGTTATTCTTGAATAAATACATAAATGAGTAAAAAATAAATTAAAATAAGAAATTAATAAACTATAATTAATTAAAATAGTAAATAAATATTTAGGAAAAAATATAAGGTAATGAATCAATATAAATAAATTAATATATAAAATAAATTAAAAATAATTAAATAAATAAATAAATAGGCTTAATTAAATATTTACTGTAAAAGGCCATTTTGAGATTAATGCTTATAATGACTCCATACACAATACAATATAAAACAATATAATGTGTACTCACATCTAGAAGAGATACAACCAGTGCATACTGTTGCCCCTTGTAAAACTGATGAAGTAGGACCTCTAGTGGTGGGATGGACCTAAAAAAACAACACTTAAAAGTACAGAGCAAAAAAGCAATGACGGTCAGAAAATGACATTTTAAGGGACAGCAATGTGGTTACTTAATTTCCGCAGAGATTTCATAAGGACAAAGGATATATGCAGGATAGCATACTAACATCCTATCCTTACTTAGTACTGGTAGATTACTACAAATTGTAGTCAGATACTGATTCCAAATTACATTAAAAAAAATTTTAGTAATGTAATCTCATTACTCATTTTAGGTAATGTATTCTGACTGCTTGAATGTTATTTGCCGCTCTTTTCTTCCTTCAGGGTCTACTGTACAGATATACCAAGGAGTTTGTTGGGTCTGTTCACCGCCTCCTACTGTATTTTACCGCTGAGTTTGTTTTTTGTTTGTGCTTCATGTTAAATATTTACTGTCACTGCATGCCAGGATGTGTACAAGTGTCCCACTGCCTTTGCACAAGTTAGACACTCTTGCCCTCATGATTCCTTCTCATTGACCTCTGACCTTTTCCTAAGGTCATGTAATGTGGAGCCAGTGTGTTCAAACCTGCAAGCTCAGATCCTGAAGTGCTGTAGACAGAACCACGAGCAGATGCTTCAGTGTTCAGACATGGCCAAAGAGTACATGCAGCGCATCAGTGCAGCTAAGAAGGTAAGAAACCATAAAGATTTAGCTGAACTCTTTGGTAAAGTTTTTGTTTATAAGCATTTGTGACCTCAATTAAACACTCAAGCGCACAGTTGAAGTTCATTTATTTACTGTAAAAATATCACAGTCCAAGCATATACTTTTCAAGGAGGCATTGAAAAACTAAATTCAATTAATAAATATAAAACAATCTTATAAATATACAGATAAAACTAAATATAAATATATTGCTAACACTATATGCATATACAGGTGCTGGTCATATAATTAGAATATCATCAAAAAGTTGATTTATTTCACTAATTCCATTCAAAAAGTGAAACGTGTATATTATATTCATTCATTACACACAGACTGATATAATTCAAATGTTTATTTCTTTTAATTTTGATGATTATAACTGACAACTAAGGAAAATCCCAAATTCAGTATCTCAGAAAATTAGAATATTGTGAAAAGGTTCAATATTGAAGACACCTGGTGCCACACTCTAATCAGCTAATTAACTCAAAACACCTGCAAAGGCCTTTAAATGGTCTCTCAGTCTAGTTCTGTAGGCTACACCATCATGGGGAAGACTGCTGACTTGACAGTTGTCCAAAAGATGACCATTGACACCTTGCACAAGGAGGGCAAGACACAAAAGGTCATTGCAAAAGAGGCTGGCTGTTCACAGAGCTCTGTGTCCAAGCACATTAATAGAGAGGTGAAGGGAAGGAAAAGATGTGGTAGAAAAAAAGTGTACAAGCAATAGGGATAACCGCATCCTGGAGAGGATTGTGAAACAAAACCCATTCAAAAATGTGGGGGAGATTCACAAAGAGTGGACTGCAGCTGGAGTCAGTGCTTCAAGAACCACTACGCACAGACGTATGCAAGACATGGGTTTCAGCTGTCGCATTCCTTGTGTCAAGCCACTCTTGAACAACAGACAGCGTCAGAAGTGTCTCGTCTGGGCTAAAGATAAAAAGGACTGGACTGCTGCTGAGTGGTCCAAAGTTATGTTCTCTGATGAAAGTAAATTTTGCATTTCCTTTAGAAATTAGGGTCCCAGAGTCTGGAGGAAGAGAGGAGAGGCACACAATCCACGTTGCTTGAGCTCCAGTGTAAAGTTTCCACAGTCAGTGATGGTTTGGGGTGCATGTCATCTTCTGGTGTTGGTCCACTGTGTTTTCTGAGGTCCAAGGTCAACGTAGCCGTATACCAGGAAGTTTTAGAGCACTTCATGCTTCCTGCTGCTGACCAACTTTATGATTTCATTTTCCAACAGGACTTAGCACCTGCACACAGTGCCAAAGCTACCAGTACCTGGTTTAAGGACCATGGTATCCCTGTTCTTAATTGGCCAGCAAACTCGCATGATCTTAACTCCATAAAAAAATCTATGGGGTATTGTGAAGAGGAAGATGCAATATGCCAGACCCAACAATGCAGAAGAGCTGAAGGCCACTATCAGAGCAACCTGGGCTCTCATAACACCTGAGCAGTGCCACAGACTGATCGACTCCATGCCACGCCACATTGCTGCAGTAATTCAGGCAAAAGGAGCCCCAACTAAGTATTGAGTGCTGTACATGCTCATACTTTTCATTTTCATACTTTTCAGTTGGCCTAGATTTCTAAAAATCCTTTCTTTGTATTGGTTTTAAGTAATATTCTAATTTTCTGAGATACTGAATTTGGGATTTTCCTTAGTTGTCAGTTATAATCATCAAAATTAAAAGAAATAAACATTTGAAATATATCAGTCTGTGTGTAATGAATGAATAAAATATACATGTTTCACTTTTTGAATGGAATTAGTGAAATAAATCAACTTTTTGATGATATTCTAATTATATGACCAGCACCTGTAATGCTAGGGATGTGCGCAATGACTAATTTCTAAATTTTGCAACCGACTAGTCGACTAGTCTAACTCCAGCCTGTGTGCGATACATTTGAAAGAACACTTAAACTATAAACAATCAAATCCCATACTGAATGCTGCTAAAATAGGTCCAGTGCTTGTCTTGTATTAAAAAGACTGCAATGGACTGTTAGGACAGCTGAAAGGATAATTAGTGTGCACCTGCCCAACCTTCAGGACTTGTACAACTTTAAAGTGAAGAAACAGGCAGGTAACATCATCGCAGACCCCTCTCACCCCAGACACAACCTGTCTGCACTTCTGCCATCAGATAGATGTTACACTAGAACATCTCTAGACATAAAAACAGTCCCCCCCCCCCATGCTATCTCCAGCTTAAACAGCTAACACAGCAATACCCCTGGTTTTAGCATTCATTCTTATTACTTGAGAGAGAGGAAATAATTAATGAATAAATACATATATATATTTTATTAATCCAGCTATGTTTACAATACATAATGCACAAATCTGTACATAAGTCTTCTGTTCCAGATGTATATCAACATTATTATTATTTATTTATTTGGTTTTCTTAGTTTTACTTATTTAATTCAATATATAATACACATACACACAAACACACACCGATCAGGCTTAACATTATGACCACCTTCCTAATATTGTGTTGGTCCCCCCATTTGCTGCCAAAACATCCCTGACCTGTCGTGGCATGGACTCCACTAGACCCCTGAAGGTGTGCTGTGGTTTCTGACACCAAGATGTTAGCAGCAGATCCTTCAAGTCCTGTAAGTTGTGAGGTGGAGCCTCCATGAATCGGATTGTTTGTTCAGCACATCCCGCAGATGCTCGATTGGATTGAGATTTTGGAGGCCAAGTCAACAACTCAAACTCATTGTTGTGCTCCGCAAACCATTCCTGAACCATTTTTTTCTTTGTGGCAGGATGCATTATCCTACTGAAAGAGGCCACAGCCCCCAGGGAATACCGTTTCCATGAAAGGGTGTACCTGGTCTGCAACAATGCTTAGGTAGGTGGTTCGTGTCAAAGTAACATCCACATGGATGGCAGGACCCAAGGTTTCCCAGCAGAGCATTGCCCAAAGCATCACGCTGCCTCCGCTGGCTTGCCTTCTTCCCACAGTGCATCCTGGTGCCACGTGTTCCCCAGGTAAGCGACACACAAGCACCCAGACATCCACGTGATGTAAAAGAAAATGTGATTTATCAGACCAGGCCACCTTCTTCCATTGCTCCGTGGTCCAGTTCTGATGCTCACGTGTCCACTGTTGGCTCTTTTGGCGGTGGACAGGGGTCAGCATGGGCACCCTGACTGGTCTGCGGCTATGCAGCTCCATACACAACAAACTGTGATGCACTGTGTATTCTGACACCTTTCTATCAGAACCAGCATTAACTTCTTGAGCAGTTTGAGCTACAGAAGCTCGTCTGTTGGATCGGACCACATGGGCCAGCCTTTACTCCCCACGTGCATCAATGAGTCTTGGCCGTCCATGACCCTGTCGCCGGTTCACCACTGTTCCTTCCTTGAACCACTTTTGACAGATACTGACCACTGCAGACCGGGAACATCCCAGAAGAGCTGCAGTTTTGGAGATGCTCTGACCCAGTCGTCTAGCCATCACGATTTGGCCCTTGTCAAACTCGCTCAAATCCTTACGCTTGCCCATTTTTCCTGCTTCTAACACATCAACTTTGAGGACAAAATGTTCACTTGCTGCCTAATATATCCACCCACTAACAGGTGCCGTGATGAAGAGATAATCTGTGTTATTCATTTCACCTGTCAGTGCTCATAATGTTATGCCTGATACATGTAACAAGGGGTCCTGGAAAAAACACAACAAATTCCTTGTGATCATTCTTATTCTGATAATTTTATTAAACTTCAGCGTTCACTTAAGCAACGTTAGCCATTGCAGACATATTCAAATCAAGCAGTGCAGAACCAATAAGTTTCTAACAAACAGATTTCCTAAAATAAAAGTTTGTCCACATAAGTCAGCACAGTATTGTTTTTCGTGACCGCGGCAACCACTTGAGTGTCCAGGTTTGAACGCGCTTCTCATGTTTGAAAGTATTCTGTAGCTACACATGCCAACAATACATTCTTTAACCGTATTTTCTTATCGTTGTGTTTCCTTCAATCACATATAGAGTTTCATACTGTAGGCTATTGTCCCATAGTATAACAAGCCTAAACAAGCTTAATTGTTATACACTAGTTTGAGGCATCAAGTTTTGAATAGATAGAGGGATATGCGTAGACGTCACTTTCCCGCCGAAACGCGCTCCCTCAGCTGAGCTGGACTGATGGCGGATTTAACTATGGAAACTATGAAAACGCGAGTAAAACAAACGATTACACTAAAGGTTGGGCTCGAAAGTGTTCCTTATAACATGTCAAAGAAACCTAATGTATGGATATTGACATGCAGGAAGGAATCGTGTTTCCTGACATTTATAGCTATGTCAAAAATTGACATTCAAAATCCTCCCTCAACCTTCTCATCTTCCGAGTGGACGTTTCTCTGAACAAGTCGCGAGCGCCACAGAGAAAACCAACACAATCTGAGGTAAAATTAAATGATTTTGTTTTGCTGCAGATATACAGTTTTTCAAAATAATATAATCATTTCAAATTGTATTAACATGTATTAACATATAGCTTTGTAAAATTATAAAGCAAAACATTAAATGTGAAAAACAAAAATTGTAAACGACTAACGTTAGTAGCCTATTTTCCAGTTCGACTCTATCATTTAATCGACTAGTCTGTTAGTTTCGCACATCTATATACCATTCTTAACAGATCAACAGAATGTTCATGACATTTTGGGTGCTCGAGCCCCTGCCCTTTTTCAAAATGAATCAAAAGTGCCCAGACAAATAGCAATTATATATAATATTGTGGCCAATAAAACAAAATGCATTTGAATTATAATTAACATGACAATGTGTATAAAACAGTTAGGCCTACGAATCGCTCAAAAGTCGAAAAATTTCTGTTTACTTTTTCACACCCGTCAGTCTGATGATGCGTTGCCATAACGCGTTGCAATGGGTTTTGATTGACAATCAGCTCCCTATTTCAGTAGTCAAGGCACTTATAAGGGAGTCGATATCGAGTCACGACCTAGAAAGCTTTAGGGAGCTGATGCAGGGTGATTTTCCATGTCGATATGGTTCTTTCAGTGAGTGCCATACACTGTAAAAAAAATCCCGTTGTTTCTACGGAAAAATACCGGCAGCTGTGGTTACCAGAACAATACTGTAAAAATGACATCAAACCGTAAACATACTTACGGAGTTACATGTGAATTTTACATTTTAAATATGTATATTTAACATTGGATTTCAGTACACTGTAAAAAAAATCCCAGTAAAATTTACGGTAAAATAACATATTTCATTAACTGATATAATGTTAATTTACCAACCTAATGAAGTACTAATATCTGTTTTGTATCTTTATAATACACTGACAGTCACCAAACCCAGTGGTGATAAGAGTCACATGATGAATCAAAGTTCATCACAAGCAGCTTTTCCACAAGCTGAGAAGGACAATACTAATATATAGAAGGAGCACACAGTGTCATTCACACACACACTAAACACCATCATGGTAACATGCATGAAATTTTAAAAATGCAATAAACATTAATTTAACAACATTAGATGTAACATAAAACCCTAATGTACACAACTGATTAGAAAAAAAATGAGAAAAACTAAGAAGAAACAGAGTTATTTCAACAAAAATATATCAAATGTGAAGTGTCACGCAGGGAATTGTGGGAATGTCAATTTACGGTTTTTCACTGTAAATTTTACAATGAATTGTTATTTTTCACTTCCAAAAACTGTGAATTTAACAGTATTTTACCGTAAAATTACATTAAATGTACCGTTAGATCTATTACAGTTTTTCACCGTATATAGTACAGAAACTTTCTGTAAACCAATTGACAGTTTTTCACCGCAGCATTTTTACAGTCTTTTACTGTTAAAATCACAGTAATTTTTTACAGTGTACGTCTCGATGGTAGAAAAAAAATAAACCTCTTCTAATCAAAAATCGGTTGAAAATTGCATGGACAGACGAACATTTGTGGAGCGGTTTGGATCTCATTTTATAAATCAAATTGCATCGTTGACAAATTAGTGGGGGAAATGGATAACTGACTACAAAGCACTGCACAAAACCATGCAGCACCAAAAGTCGCATTATAAGGTAAGTAGCTATAGTGTTCAACTTCAATTCACCTTTTTCGTACACCGTTTACTATTTGATGAAACTATCATAGTTAATGAAGCCCAAGTGCAACCTACAAGCTTATTAAGTGTAGTGTAGGCTGGCAAAATGGTGACATGAAAGGACTTTATTATATTACCTACTATTTTCGATAATTATGCAGCATTATGAAAGACGTCTCCTATGCTCATCAAGCGTGCATTTATTTGGTATATCAAGTCACAAATATTCAATAGCTCATGTTGCCTCAAATCACATAGTCAAACCTCACTGAAAGAGTCACTTTCTAGTCAATTTGTTGATATAATTTGCTTGTAAATTACCCTTAAAGATTAGAGAGAGGGGTGGAAATGGTAATGTAAAACACAATTTTGATTGTTATTGGTGCAAGAAACCTGGGGAGCCAGCAAAAGTTCACTGTTATGTGTACTAAATCAAGCCTTAATACGTTTTAGTGTAGAGTAGACTATGTGTGTGTGGTGTATGGGTCTGGATCTGAATCTGAATGGAAGAAAAAGGATAATATTATAGTGGTGGATCCAAAATGGTCAATATTCATATTCATGCATTTTATTCATATTTCATGTTAATAATTTATGGCTTATGATTTATCAATATTACTTTTGATTTCATATATTCACATACTCATACTCCATATATTAATCCTCATCCTATTTTTAAGTATTTACTCTTTCTTGTACTCTTTTATGGTTATTCTTCTTTTATCTTTAAGAGTATGTATATTCTTAGAGTTTCAATGTGACAGGTCATGTTGACACGTTTGTGGTTAGATATTGGACACCTGCCAAGTTTCACCAAAGCGAAGATATTCTCAGAATTGATGTTCTTGTGCACATGATGTACCTTTTCCTGCAATAATTTGTATTCCAATGAAAGGGGATATTTGAAATGTGTTGATGTTACTATTCTGACAATTTTATATGACCATAAAATTACCCAATGGCTGTTTTGATAGCAGGGAACCATAAAATGTCATAATTTCTTTAAATTCTCCAAAACAACACCTTTTGTATCAATTTTCATCTATCTTTGACATTTGACCAGTCACTCTGACCTAGCCGTTACCCCAACCATGACATAATGGATAAGTCCATTTGACCTTTTCTTATTAGACCAAAACAAAAGTTTGAGTGGGATGTAAGTTTTCCTATGCTTATGGTATAAAATGGACTGGGTCTTTGATAGTTTAGCTTTCCTTTGCTTTTTCTCTGCTTTTTCTTTGCTCTTTTTGCTTTTCGCATCTCTTCTGCATCTTCTGCTTCTTCTTCTGCTGTGGAGATGGGTTGAACATCAGGGTTGAAATGGGGGGAGATGATTTTAAAAGATTGCTGGGAATACAAAAATAATGGGGGAAATAGTTTTGGATAAAAGTGTGAACAGTGGCTTAAGGATTGTGGTCTGGAGAATGAAGTGATCTGACATAATATGCCATCACGTGGTGTGTTAAGTATGGAACTTTCCTGAACCTATTGTTGAAATTACATTATCAGAGGCCCGGGAAAACGCAGAAGAAGGGTATAGTAATAGTAAATTTTACTCTTTTATACAGATACAGATAGATCTAAAAATCAATTTGGTCATAAGATTGGTATAGGAGTATATATTCTGAGAGTCTAAAATGAACAGATAAATTGTCTGTGTACTCCACAGAGTTAATTGCTGTAATAGTAGGGATACAATGGATTGAACAGACTAAGCCAATTTGGACTGTAATTTGTTTGGATTCATCGTCAGCTCTCAAAAGTATAATGTCTAAGAACTGGCAGAGAAGATCTACTGGTGGAAATCTATTGCTATCAATTAGCAAAAAATCATTAAAGAAAAACTTTGTGGATATTAAATTAGATCAAATCAGTGATTAAAAGGAAGAAACTAATAAATTTATGGCAACAAAGGTGGAAAAATAGCAACACAGGGAGATTATAATATTGTAAAATTAGAAGGAAAAGAACAATTTTATGGAAGATATAGAAAGGAAGAAGTAATGATCTCTCGATTAAGATTGGGACACAGGGCTAAATTCAACACTTGCAATAGTGGAGAAGCATGAAAATGTCAGTTTACTGGTTTGCATGTAAACGGGGAAAACTGGTTGTTTCAATAAGCTGATATTTGTGAGTTACCAGCTTACTGGTTGGCATGTAAACGTGCTCAATGGCATGTGTGATGAATGTCATGTTTTAGAATCAGTACATGTCTTTTTTAAATTTAACAAATATGATGATCAATGTACTAGTCTTCTTTAATAATATAAAGGATATATTATAAATAAGTAATAATAATAATAATACAGATGCATCACCCATGTAAGCTATACAGTACAGTAGGTGGCAGTAATACTCCCTGTGCGGCCATTTACAAAGACAACCTATTTCATTGGCGGGAAACAGACACTCGGCGGTCCGTTGAAGCGAATCCAAGCATAACACTGAAGTGGTTCAATGAAAATTCCTTTGATCAGGGTGTGTGGGTTGTTGGTGTTGATGGCTATACTTGCCGTAGGTAAGACCCGATTTATGTAGTTTTCATTGTTTCGATGTTCAAGTTGAAACTTGTCCGTACTGTACAAACCGGCGCTCTTTCGAAAGCTACGGAGCACACACGTGTCGACACAAAAACCTTTCATAACATCATAAGTGACTGATGTGATATGCTTCCAGCAATTTTGTTAACAGAAGTGCCAAACAAATAGAATCTTGAAGTTAAGAGACTGATTGATTCTGTCATTAACAAACAGCGGTGGCGGTTCTTGCCCACGTGATGACCGCCATGTGTGCTGCTATGCTACAATGTAGATAATATACAACGTTTCAACTAAGATTAAAATTCCATCAAATTTAATTGAATAATCTTTATATATTATTCATATTATGAATTAAAAATACTAAATTAGTAAAAAAAAAAAAAACAGAGCTTAATAAAACATTCTGTATAAATATTAATGGAACAAGGGAATGGACTATTTAGTTTATGTGATTTGTATTCAGAAAAAAAGAAAATATATTTAAATTTAAATTTATACAAAATGTTTTATTAAGTTCTAGTTTTGTTTTTACTCATTTAAAATTCTTAATTCATGAATAATATGTAAGGATTATTCAATTCAATTTGATGGAATTTTACTATTAATTGAAATGCGTACATCTTAAAAAAGGCTTACAATTTTTTTTTTTGAGTGTAAATAGAACTTAGCACACATATATTTTGGATGAAATTACATGTTTATTGAATTGATACTTATTCCTTTCAACACATTTCAGTGCTGAATTAAATGTACCCATATAGTATTTTAGAGCTCCTTTATCTCTCTTACTTCCTATTTGTTCTTGAGTTGTTGTTTTTTTTTTTTTGCTTTTTTGATGCTCACTAGATTTTGAGACAGACCCTATATTTCGTCATAATCTGCCACTTATTAATGAGCAAAAAATAATGGCAACTTTTTAGCTTTTTTTTTTTTTTAAAGGAAAAAGCTCATAAATTATAGTAACTTATTATATTACTAATATCTGAAAAAGCTGGTGGTTGAATGATGGCTGTTTTTTGGATCGATATTTGTCATTTTGAGGAGATCCAAATCAGCCGATAACTGTGCCTTGCTGGCAAACTAACAGATTTTTGTCTCATTTCTGCTAACAGTTGGAGTTCAGAGTACAATTTTATTCAAAATATTTACGTTAGCCAAGTAAATATTTAGTAAAAATTAATGTTTTTTGTGAATATTTTATTGAATCTTTGAGCACAGTTCTCCTGAATGCTTTACTGCAAGTCTTTGTTATTTACACATTGAGCATTTACAGCGAATGATTGTAAAATCTGAATGTGAATCGAAGTATGAATCTGTGCTGTTAACTTACAGTTCAAATATTTATTTTTCAGGTTCCTGTTTGAAATTCGAGCAGGTGGATGTAACTGAGGGTGGAAATGCTACGCTACAGTTCCCAACTTCTGGATTGACTAATTTCTATGAAATAAATTGTACAACAAAGTCTAAGATCACTTGGATCGGTCAATACTGTGGCACTAATGAGTTCTGCACCACATGGTCGAGCGCACCGAATGTTTTAATAGAGTCTGGCTGTCTAATTCTAGTTAATGTCACCTCCAACAAATGCTTCAGTGCAAATACCCATACCAGGAAATGAGGAAATATTATAATGTTACTACAAAGAGTGAGTATGTTACTATATGACTAAAGTTTTTAAAGAACATTTGATACTTTCCATTTTATGTTTGTTTTGGGGTTCAGGTGGGCAGAGAATTTTGATTAGCCAACAGTTTTATAAAATGCTTTGTTCTCGCGACCCTTACCCTAACCACTACGCTCGACCATCAGCCCAAAGAAAAGCAACTCCAACAGAAATGCAACACCCTTCCTATACTTCAACCTTCAAGACACATCCAGTGAATCCAGTGCTGGTGTTATTGGTTGGTTGGAGTTTTTTGCTGTTTTCCTGTTCCTGATCATTTTCTGTGTTGGTCTTTATAAAGTAAGTATTAACACAGTAATTTAGCTGTTTTTATTTTACCATCTCATCAACATCTACGATTAAGGTAAAGACCATGTGTATTATTGTGCATTGTTCAGGGCAGTTTTGTTTTTGAACTTCACAAGCCCAGACCAGAGAAGTTCCTTGAGATTTGACAAAGAATCAATTTAACAATGTTTAAAATGTTCATACAGAACATCGACATACAAAAATCTAAAAAAATATATATTTAAAAGAGTCCCCAAAATCATAGTTTTAGTAGCTCTGTTGTTATTAATGGTTAGCTCTGTTGTTAGCAATGGTTAGAACTTCACAAGTTAGGACTTAACACTTAATTTATTTGACAACAACAAAAAGGTTTGACATATTTACACCTATGAATACGAAATGTAACTAATATAATGACAGGATTAATGACATGTCTCATTTTTAAAACACTTATTTAAAAAAAAAAAAAATTAAACTTTCATTGCCCATTGAATATTAAAAAAACATGACTTTTATATATAATGTTAAGTGGGTATAATTACATTTACATTTAATATTTTCTCCAAAGCAGTTTACAAATGAGAACAACAGAAGCAATCGATCAACATGAGGGCAACAGTGCCATGTCAAATCCCAGTTATTCCAGCAAAGTGCACGTAGCAAGGTTTTTTGCTTTGTTTTTTTGATTACCCATTTTATTCTTAGAATAATTCAAAATATCAGTTTAATTTAAAGATATCGGTATTGGTATCAATATCATGATATTGCAGTGTATCAGTGTGTCATGGCCTTGAAAGTATCATATCGGATATCGCCCATCACTATCCAATGTGCATTTCAGAATCTCTGTGAAAGTAGTAGGTCATTCGGTTCTTTTCGCCTACTGTTTTTCAAATACTATGTATTCAAACTACTCTTCATGAAGGCTGCATTCATAGGTTTTGGTTAAAGATCTGATGACATTCAGTGTAAAAATGCACAATAAGAAATTCTCATCAGGAAAAACACTTTCTCAGCAATGTATATATGATGTCTAATTATAAATCGAGGTATAATAGCAGAGTATGGGCAAAGCATAACATAATTTAAGTCAAAAGCCACACTGTCTAGTTTATAGTTTGTCATTCTTGTTACATTTATATGAATGATTTTAACTACTCAAATGAAGTATTACAACATAACAGAATAAAATCTTTTGTGTGCTCAAAAATCCCAGTGCAGAAGAATGGACAAGTGAACGTGAATGCTCCAGTGTGATGCTGGCAAGATGAAGAAAGCATCAGGGGTGAGTATACTGTAGGTGACTGAGTCTTTGGCCCTCTTTTACACCCTACATTCATGTAGTATCTGAATTCTGCATATTATTAGCTGGATTGCATTTACTTTTGCATTCTAATGCATCTCCAGTGGGAAATGTACATGATTTCATACATGATAGCTGATAATGGTGTAAAAGGCTTTTAAGTAGGTCAGTTAGGCTATGATTGTTATTTTTAATAACTGAAAATGTTAATACAGTGTATATCAAGAAGAAATTTACATAAAATTACACTCTCTCACTTTATATATATATATATATATATATATATATATATATATATATATATATATATATAATAAAGACACAATGACATTGTTTGTAATGCAATATCTGTATTACACCATAATTGGTTGGGAAATTCATGCTTTAAATCAGTTCAGTTGTAATATAACATGATCTTGAGTACTTCTGTATAGTTAGAATAGTTTAATAATTAGAAATATACAGTCAGTTCAGATACAAATTGATAAATTGTGATAAATTGTTCTAATTGTTCTAGGTTAAATAAAACTCAAATGCTATGGACAGTATTGCAAAGTTTGAAAAGACTTTGTGTTGCAAAGAAAATGAAGGAATGAGACTCCAGCATTGAAGTTCGAAGAGGATGCCATTCATTGACTTTCGATGAATTGCAGGAAAACCGGAAGGAGCCAGCTCACTTCTTACATCTGTGAACGAAACTCAACTTTAGGTTGCTGCACTGCCTCCAATGAATTCCAACTAAAGCCACTTTATTGACAAATTTCATGTCTACAATGAAGGACTGAGATGTTAGAATGTCAATAAGAGTAAAGATTTTATTCTTTCCTGTTTTATTTTATATTCACTGTTTTTTTTTTATTCTTTATTTTCATGTATTTTGCTGCACTAAATAAATGCATATATTTATGGGCCTCCTTGTGTAATTATTAAATATGTAGTTTCTTACAGTCAGCCAATCGGATTAGATCTTGACAGATGAAGACCGGGCTGTAGGAGTGTGAACTGAGGCTGCGTTTAACTCCACTTTTACACATTCACTTGCGAACTTCCCTATACTCCCTTCGGGAGAATCACCACTGCCATTTTGAAATGCATTCAACTTCGTCAAGTCAACGAGGGAAGTTCATTTGTATAGACCCTTGTCTACTCATATGCACACATCAGGCAGATCCATAGACCACAAGGCAACATGACTGACATCACAGCAGCAAATCGCAGAGCTCACACTTAATTTACCCACAAGTGATCAAGAGCTCAGGCTGTTCCATTTAAACCCATTACAAGGTTTCCAGCAGTAGTGGGCACTTGAGCAACCTAAGCAATGACGTGTCCAAGTGAACGCGACAGAGGGAAGTTAGTGAGGGAAGGGCATAATAAAGTGGACAAATGCAGCCTATTAATTGAGAGACACCAGACGCGACTTTTATCGTGCCGCAACAGCTAAAAGCACTGAACGCGACAAGCCGACCGTTGAAAAGCACTTGGACTACGTCAGAAATAGAACGTGGAATCAGTTTACGGTCGGGAAATTGACGCGTTATGCTGCATCCAGTGTAGACATTATCACTTGTCATCATGTTATGTCTGTGACCATGTTTTCTTTGATTATGGGTTCTTGAAAGACACCCAAGCAAGCTTTACATTGTCAACACCTCAGCAGGATCAGTAATGTTTGATCAATACGGTATATGTTAATTGAGTCAAAATATTTGAGTCAAGACAATCAGGAAGACCATTACCCCTACATCACACTGACTATATTCATTTAAATAACATGTCTGGGCATGTTCTTTTTTAGAAAAACTGTGTGTGTGTGTGTGTGTGTGTGTGTGTGTGTGTGTGTGTGTACACCTCAGTAGGATCAATAGTACCTGAACTATAGGTTAATGTTAGTGCCTAACACAAAGAATTCATCAAAGAGCTCACACCGTTTTTCTTCTCAACAAGAATAGGTGTTGTGAAGGGATGTCCTTTCTAGAACATCTGTATCTTTGTTTCCAGACACATCGATAGAATCAATGTCAAAAACGTTAATTTAACTTTAAGAGTGAAGGTGTTGGCGAGTCGACCTGGCAGAGGAAGAGAGCATCCTTAATGTGCTTTTCTCAATGGTTTAACGGCAGTTGCTTTATCTAAATGTTTAAAGAATGACATTTTATCAAAACCTTTCTGGTGCTTGTCTGGGCTCGCACACAAAAACATTTTATACTGATTTAGTGTACATAAATTTGTCTTTACATTTGTTTTTGTTTTTAATTCACCCCATAGTATGTGTGTGTGTTGCAAAAGAACAAATACACATTTGACTTCAAAGTTCAGAGTAAAATAAGACACATGATTTTAAACATTTAAACATTTATACATCTGTGTGCCACAAAAGCAAGACATGTTGTCTATTTTTTCTTTAAATACAACTTTTACTTTATTTTGTACTTAAGTTTCTTTAAAATAGCATGATGACCAGCATTGTTTCATCAGGATGATAAGTAGTAATGTAGCCGAGCAGTTTCCTCACACGAGAAAAAACATAATTTTCACTTCTAGAAAACTTTTTAAATGTATGACTGAACCTTTTTCTTTTAGCAAACCTACAAACCTAAATTAATTAGCTTAGGTGTTTAACAATCACATGTTGATCACTAAGTTTCTGGCATAGTGCAAACATACACTGCTCAAGAAAGCTAAACTTGGTGTAATCTTTGTGAGGTCAGAACACAAAACTTGTGTTGGGTCTTCCAGGCAAAGCTTCCTCCCGCTAAAAGAAAATATTATGGAAATAATTTTCAAACTGTCGGTATTCTTCAACATATAATAATACAATATTTCAATATGAATATTATTTTTTCATGTAGCTTTAAGTTTTTTGTTTACTAATGCTTTTTTAAACTAACACTTCAACATCCAGCACAAAATTAAAGAGATGTATGAGCTAAGGATGCTGTGTGTGTGTGTGTGTGTGTGTGTGTGTGTGTGTGTGTGTGTGTGTGTGTGTGTGTGTGTGTGTGTGTGTTTGTGGAGTCCTTTACTTGGACCCCAAAAGGAAAACATGTTTTATATGAGACTAAATGTTGACTCAATTTACTATTGTCCTTTCCTACACTATACCTAAACCTATCAGTTACAGGAACCTAACATATTTCTAAAATTCGTTTTTTATATATATATATATATATATATATATATATATATATATATATATATATATATATATATATATATATCCCAACTCGGACGGCCACCAGACGAGGAAAGTGTGGTTTTATTTTTGTATGTAATTTTTTTCTTGTATTTTTGGATGGGTTTTGTTTATGTGGGAAGGGAAGGGTAAAAGTGTATTTATTTATGACTGGCGGAGCGAGACAGCAGCAGTGCATGTGTGACATTCATGTTTGTTGTTTGGAGTGATATTGGCACTGATAAATAGTATCTTATGAATTGAGGTTGATGAACTGGGTTTTGCAGTGTTAACCGGGTTTTTTATCCTGCTGTTTAAAGGGTTAGTTCCCCCAAAAATGAAAATAATGTCATTTATTACTCACCCTCATGTCGTTCCACACCCGTAAGACCTTCGTTAATCTTCAGAACACCAATTAAGATATTTTTGATGAAATCCGATGGCTCAGTGAGGCCTGCACCATTAATGTACTAAAAACATATTTAAATCAGTTCATGTGAGTACAGTGGTTCAATATTAATATTATAAAGCGACAAGAATATTTTGGTGCGCCAAAAACAAAATAACGACTTATTTAGTGATGGCTGATTTCAAAACACTGTTTCAGGAAGATTCGGAGCGTTATGAATCTTAATTATGCAATAAGTTATTACTACAGTAACTGCATGTAACATGTAACAAGGACACTGTAAAATAAAGTGTTACCAAAATATTTAGTTGGATTTTATAGGTAGGAAAATAAATAAAAATATCAACAACAGTGGGATAATGCAGTAAAATGGAGACATTTATCCTCAATACAAAGCACAGTAGGTATTTTAAGGAATAAAGATACGAATCCTAGAGAGTAATAATAATCAGGCTAAGAATGAGACATAGCAAATCTAAACGGTACAATTCACATCACAGGAAAACATCCAACAGGCCTGTGCACTCAGTGTCAGTAATATGAGACAGATGAACTTATTGTTACATTGTGAGAAATCTACTGAAAGACAAGAAATGATGATTCAACTATGGGAAATAGGCTGGCTAGAGAACAATATTAAAAATATTCTAGAATGTGCAGGCAGCAAGGGAGGAAGTGTCTTTTTATTTTCTCAAAAAGACTGGACTGGACAAGATACTTTTAAATAAATTGACTTTAGTTAATTGTAGAACAGCAGGTGGCAGTAATGCAATCCGGATGTTAACTGCCGGAAAACCCTGGAATGTATTTTGGCGGGTAACACAATTGAAGCGAATCCAAGCATAACACTGGTTCATTCCTTTGATCAGCATGTGTGGTTTGTTGATCTTGATGACTATACTTGCCATAGGTAAGACATGGTTTATATTGTTTTCATTGTTTAATGTTCAAGTTGAAACTTGTCTGTACTGTACAAACCGCCACTCTTTCCTCAGCTATGGAGCACACAAGTGTCGACACAAAAACCTTTCATAACATCATAAGTGACTGATGTGATATGCTTCCAGCAATTTTGTTAACAGAAGTGCCAAACAAATAGCGCTCTTTAAATTAAGAGACTGATTGATTCTGACATTAACAAACAGCGGTGGCGGTTTTCATGGCGCCAACATTACCCACACGATGACCGCCATGCGTGCTATGCTACAATGTAGATAAAACTTAGTACATATATTTTGGATGAAATAACATGTTTATTGAATTAGTACTTATTCCTTTCAACACATTTCAGTGCTAAATTAAATGAGTATTTTAGAGCTCCTTTATCTCTCTTACTTCCTATTTGTTCTTGATTTTTTATTTTTTTTATTTTTGATCATCTTATCTGTGAAGCGCATGTGCAGAAGCGCTGCTTTGGTGGGATGCTCACTAGATTTAGAGACAGAGCCTATATTTCTTCATAATCTGCCACTTATTAATGAGAAAAAATAATGGCAACTTTTTAGCTCTGAACTTTTTTTTAATAAGAAAATAAATTATCTCAGTAACTTATTATATTACTAATATCTGAAAAAGCTGGTGGTTGAATGATGGCTGATTTTTTAGATCGATATTTTTCATTTTGAGGTGATCCAAATCAGCCGATAATTATGTCTTGCTGGAAAACTAACAGATATTTGTCTAATTTCTGCTAATAGTCATGTTTTAAAGTACATTTAGAATGTACTTTTGAATAAAAGCTGGAGTTCAGAGTACAATTTTATTCAAAATATTTACATTAACTGAGTATATATTGACTAAAATGAATGTTTTTTATGAATTTTTTATTGAATCCTTTAGCACAGTTCTCCTGAATACTGCAAGTCTTTGTTATTTACACATTGAGCATTTACAGCGAATGATTGTAAAATCTGAATGTGAATCGAAGTATGAATCTGTGTTGTTAACTTACAGTTCAATTTTTTTTTTCAGGTTTTTGTATGGAATTCGAGCAGGTGGATGTAACTGAGGGTGGAAATGCTACGCTACAGTTCCCAACTTCTGGATTGATTAAATTCTATGAAATAAATTGTACAACAGAGTCTGAAATCTCTTGGATCGGTCAATACTGTGGCACTAATGAGTTCTGCACCACATGGTCGAGCGCACCGAATGTTTTAATAGAGTCTGGCTGTCTAATTCTAGTTAATGTCACCTCCAACAAATGCTTCAGTGCAATACCCATACCAGGAAATGAGAAATATTATAATGTTACTACAGAGAGTGAGTATGTTACTATATGACTAAAGTTTTTAAAGAACATTTGACACTTTATAATTTATGTTTGTTTTGGGGTTCATATGAGCTGTCAAGAAGTTAATTAGCCTAAAGTTTTATAAAATGCTTTGTTCTTGTGACCCTTACAGAACCACCACACTTGACCATCAGCCCAGAAAAATCCAACAGTAATGCAACACCCTTCTATACTTCACCTTCAAACACATCCGGTGTATCCAAACATATTGGTGTTGCTGTTGCTTTCCTCTTCCTGATCATTTTACTTTTTTGTCTTTGCATATATAATGTAAGTATTAACTTAACTTTTAGTATAACTATAGTCTTTGTATAACTTAATTAATTTAACTGTTTTTATTTTACCTCTCATCAACATCTACAATTAGGTAAAGACCATGTGTATTATTGTGCATTGTTCAAGGCAGTTTTGTTTTTGAACTTCACAAGCCCAGACCAGAGAAGTTCCTTGAGATTTGACAAAGAATCAATTTAACAATGTTTAATATGATCATACAGAACATCGACAAACAATAATCTCTCTCTCTCTCTCTGTGTATATATATATATATATATATATATATATATATATATATATATTAGAGTCCCCAAATTTATAGTTTTAATAGCTCTGTTAGTAATGGTTAGGACTTAAGTTAGGACTTAATATTTAATTTATTTGACAACAACAAAAAGGGTTTGACATATTTACACCTATGAATACAAAATGTAACTAATATAATGACAGGATTAATGACAAGCCTTATTTTTAAAACACTTATTTAAAAAAAAAAAAAAAAAAAATGTAAACTTTCATTGCCCATTGAATATTAAAAAAACATGACTTACATATATAATTTTAAGTGGGTATAATTACATTTACATTTAATATTTTCTCCAAAGCGACTTACAAATGAGAACATTAAAAGTGATCAAATCAACATGAGGGCAACAGTGTACAAGTGCCATATCAAATCCCAGTTATTCCAGCAAAGTGGTTTTTATTTTTTGATTACCCATTTTATTCTTAGAATAATTCAAAAGATCAGTTTAATTTAAAGATATTGTTATTGGTATCAATATCGCAATACTGGCCTTTAAAGTATCATATCGGATATCGCCCATCACTATCCAATGTGCATTTCAGAATCTCTGTGAAAGTAGTAGGTCATTCGGGTTCTTTTCGCCTACTGTTTTTCAAATACTATGTATTCAAACTACTCTTCATGAAGGCTGCATTTATAGGTTTTGGTTAAAGATCTGATGACATTCAGTGTAAAAATGCACAATAAGAAATTCTCATCAGGAAAAACACTTTCTCAGCAATGTATATATGATGTCTAATTATAAATCGAGGTATAATAGCAGAGTATGGGCAAAGCATAACATAATTTAAGTCAAAAGTCACACTCTCTAGTTTCTATAGTTTGTCATTCTTGTTACATTTATATGAATGATTTTAACTACTCAGAGTAAGTATTAGAACATAACAGAATAAAATCTTTTGTGTGCTCAAAAATCCCAGTGGAAGAATGGACAAGTGAACGTGAATGCTCCAGTGTGATGCTGGCAAGATGAAGAAAGCATCAGGGGTGAGTGTAGGTGACTGAGTCTTTGGCCCTCTTTTACACCCTACATTTATGTAGTATCTGAATTCTGCATATTATTAGCTGGATTGCATTTACTACTTACATTCACTTTATCTCCAGTGGGAAATGTACATGATTTCATACCATACATGATAGCTGATCATGGTCGAAAGGTTTTTAAAGGGTTAGTTCACCCAAAAATGAAAATAATGTCATGTATTACTCACTCTCATGTCGTTCTACACCTGTAAGACCTTCGTTCATCTTCGGAACACAAATTAAGATATTTTTGTTGAAATCTGATGGCTCAGTGAGGTCTGCATAGCCAACAATGACATTTCCTCTCTCAAGATCCATTAATGTACTAAAAACATATTTAAATCAGTTCATGTGAGTACAGTGGTTCAATATTAATATTATAAAGCGACGAGAATATTTTTGGTGCGCCAAAACAAAACAAAAAAACAACGACTTATATAGTGATGGCTGATTTCAAAACACTGCTTCATGACACAATGACATTGTTTGTAATGCAATTTCTGTATTACACCCTAATTGGTTGGGAAATGCATGCTTTAAATCAGTTCAGTTGTAATATAATATGATCTTGTATAGTTAGAATAGTTTAATAATTACAAATATACAGTCAATTCAGATACAAATTGATAACAAATTGTTCTAATTGTTCTAGGTTAAATAAAACTCAAATGCTATAGACAGTACTGCAAAGTTTGAAAAGACTTTGTGTTGCAAAGAAAATAAAGGAATGAGACTCCAGCATTGAAGTTCAAAGAGGATGCCATTCATTGACTTGGTGGTTTCGCAGGAAAACCGGAAGGAGCCAGCTCACTTCTTTACAACTGTGAACGAAACTCAACTTTAGGTTGCTGCACTGCCTACAATGAATTCCAACTAAAGCCACTTTATTTATATATTTCATGTCTACAATGAAGGACTGAGATGTTAGAATGTCAATAAGAGTAAAAATTTTATTCTTTCCTGTTTTATTTTATATTCACTGTTTTTTTAAATCTTTATTTTCATTTATTTTGCTGCACTAAATAAATGCATATAATTATGGGCCTCCTTGTGTAATTATTAAATATGTAGTTTCTTAAGCTGAGTTCAGACTGCAGTTCAGATTTTAGCCGATTTTGGCTCGCCGACAGGTTGAGAAATCGCCGACAAATGCCCGAAATCACAGGCAAATCGGTGCTCGTTCACGCGAGTGACAATCACGCAGTGTGAATGAGCAAAGACGAGATCTGAGAGAATCGCAGACGAGTCGCTGACGCCTGTGAGATATTTGGCATGCTAAATATCTGGACCTGTCGGTGATTCAAAATCCTGCTGTGTGAAAAGTGTTCTTAATGAAAACTACATCGGCGATGACCGACAGCCAATGAGAGAGCAAGATACAGAGCAGCGTGGAGTTCGGCGAGGAGTTATAGACCATATACATAGTTCCTCATATCTCCCCAACCATTTCCTCCTCCATATTCTTCTTTTCTTTTTCTTGTTTTCACTGCAAATCAGCGCACAGGCAATTGGTATTGCAAGCTTCTTGCGGGCTAACATTTTTAATAATAATCCCAGTCTCACGTGAGAACTCTGGTCTTGCATGCGTGATATCGCGTTGTTTCCTTGTCACATCTCCCGTGTGTTTGGTTGTGAAATGTAGTTTGCATGCCAGACAGAGTTGTCGGTGATTCTTCCTATTGTAAAGTCATACAGTGTGAAACCTTCTGTCACCGATCCATTGTGCAGTTTGAACACAGCAGCGACTGAATGCTGGCCAAGATAGTCATGCAGTGTGAAAAGAACAGTGACCCGACTACTTTGAAAATTGTGCAGTCTGAACTCGGCTTGTGCAGTCTGAACAGTCAGCCAATCGGATTAGATCTTGACAGATGAAGACCGGGCTGTAGGAGTGTGAACTGAGGCTGCGTTTAACTCCACTTTTACACATACACTTGCGAACTTCCCTAAGTACTCCCTTCGGGAGAATCACCACTGCCATTTTGAAGTGCGTTCAACTTCGTCATGTCAACGAGGGAAGTTCATTTGGACAGACCCTCGTCTACTCATATGCACACATCAGGCAGATCCATAGACCACAAGGCAACACGACTGACATCACAGCAGCAAATCGCAGAGCTCACACTTAATTTACCCACAAGTGATCAAGAGCTCAGGCTGTTCCATTTAAACCCATTACAAGGTTTCCAGCAGTAGTGGGCACTTGAGCAACCTAAGCAATGACGTGTCCAAGTGAACGCGACAGAGGGAAGTTAGTGAGGGAAGGGCAAAATAAAGTGGACAAATGCAGCCTATTAATTGAGAGACATGGTGTCTCACAACATGTCTACACCAGACGCGCCGCAACAGATAAAAGCACTGAACGCGACAAGCCGTCCGTTGAAAAGCACTTGGACTACGTCAGAAATAGAACGAGGAATCCGTTTACTGTGTTATGCTGCATTCCAGTGTAGACATTATCACTGATTATAATGCGTAGCTTACGTCCAGTGTAGACACAGTGTCAGGCTTAATTTACAATATATAGGCTTATTGGTATGTTATTCTGAGTTCAACCACTCTCTTTAAAGGGCACCTATTATGCAAAATTCACTTTTACATGGTGTTTGACCATAAATGTGTGTTGGCAGTGTGTGAGCAAAACCACCCTAGAATGAGAAAAATCCACCCAGTGGTTTTTTTACAATCTCAATAATTCATAAGCACTGTCTCAGAACGCCCTGTTCTAAGATTGCTCTCACTGTGACGTAGAATTGCGCTAAGCCCCACCCACGTGGTTTGATTGACAATCTGGTTTTGGCATAGACCCCGCCCTCGGTGATCGGTCAACCATCCTCCATTGTTTCAACGACAGCCGGTAATGTCTCCTAAGAAACATAAGTGTTCTGTTGTGGGATGTAATAATGAACATAGTAGTTTTCACTTACTTCCGACATCAGAGCCACTGAAAACGCAGTGGATGGATTTTATTTACGAAGGAAAGGCGCCACTCAAAATTCCAAAATACGTTTATGTTTGCGCGAATCATTTTTTGACTGACTGTTTTGAGAACGAGGGTCAATTCAAAGCAGGTCTTGCTTCAAAGTTAATCCTCAAGTGTGGATCGTTGCCTACTGTTCACGATCCAATGTCACCTCCAGAAGAAGTAAGTGTATTTAATGTTTTTTGAGCAAATAGTCATTTCAGTCGATGTCAGCCAATTCAATAACAAATGCGTCTAAAGTTGTTGTTGTCGTCGTCGTAGAATGTCTGTGTATATAATTTAAACATTGTTTGTATAGTGTGTATCCACACGTATATATATATTTTTTAAAGATATTGTATTAAAAACTGTGTATGTTTTCCGGGATGGTCTACCATACATGATGGGCTGTCTTGAATGGCGTTGTTTCATCCGTCTTGTAACCTCTGATACAACAAATAGCGTCAGACAGTTTTATGTCACGTATTATTTTTTGCAACAATTACAAATGTAAATAAATTAATACCTGTTCTATCTCCCTGCAGCATATATTTTCTGGTTCTGTAGCCATCTTCTCACATTTGCCACATAAGCACCTGTACGACAAGTAATGTCAACATGACGCAACCGTTCCCTCGCATAAATATAATTTCGTTTGTACTTAGCAAACGTTATCACAGTATTTGTGTTTGTAGTTTCAAAAAATTGCGCGAACGTTATCACAGTGTGTGTGTGTGTGTTGCACATCCATAATTGCAAAGGGGACGCGATTAAAACTCTATAAGTACATAAATGTATCAAATAACCATTCAGAGACGTCCTGCTCCATTCTCAATTGTGTTTCTTCTGCCGGAGTCTCTTCATCATCTGGGTCTGATTCCGGTTCAAACATGTACGGCTGAATGCCATACAAAACAGCGGGTCTCTCACTCTCAGCCATTCTGCTTCTATCGACTGTTTATTGCCATAGGTATGCAAGTAACGCCCTCATCCAAAGGCAGGGCGGGGATATGCAGCTCATTTATATTTAAGGTGGTACACGCCAAAACAGCTCTTTTTAAAACAGGCCCCAAAAATGACATTTTCAAATGGTTATAATAAATTAACTGTGGGGTATTTTGTGCTGAAACTTCACAAATACATTCTGGGGACACCCAAGACCAATATTACATCTTGTAAAAAGGGGCATAATAGGTGCCCTTTAAGGATCAAACAAATAAACTGGTGTGGATGACTGGATGATTGATATAGTTGTTTTGAGGAATCTTGCTTTTTGCTTTGAGAGCAATATTTAAAATAAACACAGACAATGGCACTTCATGTTAAAAAGTTTGCTGGCCCCTTAGATGGCAACATCTTTTCTCACAAAGTGGTTTCATAAAGCTTATACCTCACTGGAGAAAACATGCCACTAGACCGCTTCCTGTTCCACTGAATGTCACATAATTTCAGTTTCACTGAAAACTGAAGATGTGTTCTGGGGCACTTGGAGGAAAGGCTGAACAATAGAATCATATTTTCCTTAAAATATGACCTCTTCTGAACAGAAAACAAAAGCACAACAGAAGTACAAACTTGTTTCTGGGTTTTAGCCAACAAAATACATCATTCCTGCAGCACTCTATAGATTAACAGTATGGTTTGGAGTTTTTGGAAACCATCTTCATTTTTGAAATTTCACTCGGTGCTGCATGTAAGCTTAGAAACTATCATGGCAGTATCTTTAGCACACAGATGGAGCTCTTCTCTGAGCTGCGCAGAACATCAAATGCTCAACAAGAAAGAAAACAGTGCAAATTCCCACGAAACCAGACAGAACCAGTCGGATCAGAACCTCAGTGACGCCACAATGCTCCGGACAATCTGATTGAGAAGAGAAAGAAAGAGACTTTTGTATTGTCTATTAAGAGACACACAAACTGTACAGAGGTCATTGTGGCAGGAAGAGACTTCATGACATTTTGCACCTTCATGTTGTGGGCAGATCTCTTTCGTGTGAAGATGGACGGTTTTATTGCTCACTGGATTGGCAGCCGTGCAGCTGTAGATCTCTGGATCATTATAATGGAGCTCTAATGGTAAACTCAAGTTAATGCTGAGATCAGGATTGCTGGTCTGGTTCACCATTTCACCCCCTTTATACCAGGAGATGGACACGTCTTGTTCATTTTTTACAGAACAGATCACAGAACAGAGTTCTTGGTTTGGATCATCCATCACTTGTGTTTGCGTCAATGCACCTGGTATACATCAGATCAAAAGGTTACTCTTGAACATTTTAAAGTTGTCTTTTTGACACACTTTTAAAATCAAACTGTTGCTTCATGAGCCCAGGTATTGTAGCTGTCACTGGGATACTAGAGGTCTGGGATACTAGAGTCCATACAGGACAAGACATATTTAGGTGTCTTTTGCTACAAATGTAAACATTTTTAGCTTTGGCAAGCTGCACCCAGACAGCAACAAAATGTGGCCCAGATCCGGCCCACATCTGGTACATGTGGACACTAGTCAGGGCAGTGACGCAATGACTTTATCAATCAGTGATTGGCTTTTTACGTTAAAGGTGGGATTCTGCCATAGTGCATGTTGCAGTTTCTCCCATTCATAACTAATAGGAGTGAACAGTCTTTCTATATCTTTAGCCTATGGTAAGAGAAAGAAACTCACCTTGTGGTTGGTTTGCACTCATCAGTGAGCCAATCCTGATGGCAGGTACAGAAACTGGTTCTTTACACACACACACACACACACACACACACACACACAGAGAGAGAGAGAGATCATTATAAATAATTATCATCACAAGAATAATTTTGGCTGCAACGAAACCTTACCATAAACATCAACTTTGAACATCTTCCAGAACATTGCATTATTGATTGTGATTTCATAAAATCCAGATTCACTGGTGCTGATGTTCCAGATAGTCAGTGATCCGGTTTCTCTATCCAGCTGGAGTCTGTTGGTGAGTCTCGGTTCATAATGAGTGAAAACTTTTTCTTGAAACAGCTGTGCTATACGGGTAGTTTGGTTGCCACTTTCAAACAGCCACATTACTTCAGCATCTCTCTGTAGCTGAGTAGCTCCTGTTTGCAGAGTGACTTTTCCCTTTATCACAACCTTTAGCTCATCCCACTTACCATTAACTAGATCTAAAACAATATGAAAATGGTTAAATAAAGTGCTAGAAAAACACTAAAACAGACATCAGCTACAATTAGACAAGAGCTGGTACAACGCCTGGAACTACTGTATTATCAACCATGTAGTATTCAGTTTTAAATAACTATGAAGCATCATGCAAGCTATACTATCATAAAATTATCAAGTTTGTTAGACATTTAACAGGATACATTGTTGAGCACATTGTTGAGCGTTTCAGATAGACAGCATGCAGCCTAACCAATGACCACAACCACTAAAACAATAGTCTGCTTGACAAACAAACAACAGAAAACAACATTACATTTTAAATTGCTTACCTTTCATGCTGATGAAAAACACAGTGAAAACCCACATGCTGGAGAATGTTTTAAGAGGCACCATATCAAATATTGTTTGTCTGTTCTCTCTGTGATGCACCTGGAGCTCAAATGAACAGAATGAGGATTTGGTTAAGATGGTCTGTGCCTCACTTTTATCAGGAAATGACACTCACCATGAAATCAGTTATATAACACTAAATGGCATCAAAAGAGTCTTTAATTAATAATAAAAAATAATCACAATCACTGTCCTGTGTAGCCCCAGGATAGGGGTCTGAAGGGACAAATTAAACCATCTGAAACAGTGCTAAATTCCTTTATGTGTGATGCTAATCAGGGTTGGGTAAAAATACATCAAAATGTATTTTAAAATAAAATACCAAATACCTTAATTTTAAGTGTATCAAAATGAACTACACAATACAGCAGCCACAAAATGTATCAAAATAAACTACTGTATTTTTGTATTTTAAAAATACTACAAAATACTTTTACAAGGGAGCATGAAATTTCTTTGAAAACCTTCCATCAATTGGCCTATTAGATCTATCAAAGTCCCTTTAAGACAAGTCATTTTTTACTGTCTATGGTCATTTCACTCGGCGGCCATCTTTGAAACGCCTCTCGGGCATCCTGGGCATCATGCAATCTCTTTGAATGGGGAAACGTCAAATTCTCCAAAACTGTTCGCCAACCTTACGATTAAATTTCATATTTGAAATCACTAATGAAATCTGACAACAACCGGCTCATAAATTTAGTTTCTAAACACTCGAATCATGACAAAAAAAAACCTATTTTTCAGGCTGGATTAAGCTAATGCGCATGCGCAGACCTAAATGCGCGTCTCTTCTGAGGCGCGCGTCTGACTGTTTCTATCCATGGGTTTCATGTGACGTCACTGTATTCTATCGCCGCCATATTTGTGACCGGTCACAGCTGCGCGCTCTGTTTAAGTCTATGGTGACAGCAGCTACAACTAGCAGAGGAAGGCCAACGAAACACTCTCAGAAGGTTCACAACAAATTTACAATATGTCTGGGATATGTGGTGCTGTTAGCCGTTTTAACAGTCGTCAGAACTACACATTTATTTGATCCCAAAGGAGTTAGATCGGCAGAATTATTGGCTTCATTCAGAAAGGACCATACCACTGGCAGCCAAACAGCAATGCACAACATTAATAACTGCTGGGACTGTCATTTACATAAGATTATAATTGTATACAATATTGTATTAAAATATTGTGAATTCTAGTTGCTGTGTTTCGGCGTGTTATTACAGGATGAACAAATTCATGACACGAGCTGACTACATTACTTAGTTCAAGTACATGCGTGCATGATTTTGTACAAATATAAGTTGTAATTTTATGTCTATCTTGTATAAATATATATATATTACCCTATATAGGATGTGTTCCTTTGAGTTAATTAACTTACAGTGCTTCATTTTACAGATGTTCATTCAGCGCGCGCAGCTCTAATAATAGGCTACTATCAAAATGAGATGATTTGAGAAAAAAATCTGTTATTGTTCGTGATCCTTATTAATCAAACCATGTGTTGCTGAATATAATACAAGAACAATATAAGAGCTAGTTATTAAAAATAATGTATAATTTTTTTTAAATATGAAAGTTTTAATATTACTGTAAACATTTTAATGACTTAATCATTGCTGTTTGAGCTGCGCACGCTGAAGCTGAAGGGAATAAAAACCCGTAAACAAAGTTAATTAACTCAACGGAACACATCCTATATAAGGTAATTCATATATATTTATACAAGATAGACATAAAATTACAACTTATATTTGTACAAAATCATGCACGCATGTACTTGAACTAAGTAATGTAGTCAGCTCGTGTCATGAATTTGTTCATCCTGTAATAACACGCCGAAACACAGCAACTAGAATTCACAATATTTTAATACAATATTGTATACAATTATAATCTTATGTAAATGACAGTCCCAGCAGTTATTAATGTTGTGCATTGCTGTTTGGCTGCCAGTGGTATGGTCCTTTCTGAATGAAGCCAATAATTCCGCCGATCTAACTCCTTTGGGATCAAATAAATGTGTAGTTCTGACGACTGTTGAAACGGCTAACAGCACCACATATCCCAGACATATTGTAAATTTGTTGTGAACCTTCTGAGTGTTTCGTTGGCCTTCCTCTGGTAGTTGTAGCTGCTGTGACCATAGACTTAAACAGAGCGCGCAGCTGTGACCGGTCACAAATATGGCGGCGGGCATAGCGGAAGTGACGTCTTTGAAACCCATGGATAGAAACCGGTGATTCTAACGGCCGCTGAAGTGACGCGATGACTTTACCAGTCGGCGATTGGCTCTTGTTTAGAAGGCGGGACTTATTCCGCCATATTGCGCGTTTCACTTTCTCCCATTCAAAACAATACGAGTGACACGTCTTGTGTTATTCTATAGTCTTTGGATCTATCCCTCCACCATTACACTGACTCAGTTGATTCAATAAACAATGTTTGATAGTAACAGCTTTTCTCTGCCTGAGACAATCAATAAATCTAACATATGCAACCAGTTAAAGGCACACATATGTACACTAGGATTTTTAGATTAAAATATCCAAAAACTATTTGAACAATGTTATATATTTTGCTGACTTGTGTACTTACATTATCCCAAATGTTCCCAAGAATGTTTAAATCCAAAGAAATATGCAATTTTAACCAGGACTCGGGCCGTGTCCATGCGTCGCCTAATGACATCATACTGCGTTACCTACGGTTTCCGGTTTTATTTTGTAGAAACCATGGAAACACCAAAGACGCATTATATTCCTCATGTTATATAGCTTCTTGTTTAAATCTTGTTTTCTTGATTTACTGAGAGTACCATGTTTTACCATGACTAATATCGATCTAGCTTATTGCAGTGTGCAACACGTGTCTCATAGCAGCTGCCCAGTGAACACACAGCATTATAACAACTTTCAACACACAAATGTATCTAATATGATAAACAGCACCGCATTACCCCACATATGCTAGACCAAAAAATGCGGAAGCAGCGACTGTGGCATAATAAAAGTTCTGCTGCTCTTGAGACGTGTCGCGCTCGTCTCTCATTAGCAATCTCTCCAGCG